>NC_136482.1:51059999-51204999 GCF_053919585.1 Euprymna scolopes | reverse complement strand
TAACGATAATTCCTTGATTTAAATTAATTCAAAGCAAACGATGTCTAAAAATTATCTGAAAAAGAAAAATGTCTTAAATTAACATTAAATAAGTATAATAATGGTAAAAGAAATGTAACGAAACCATGTAAAGCATGAAATTGGTTGTAAGTATACTGGTGATAGATGAAATTAATAAACTGTTCCAATAATTTTGAACATGGTAATTTAGAGATTTCGTTTCTAATTTCTTTAGCATTCAATTTCTTTGAAATCCAATTATTGCATCGGAAAGAGCAGGTCGTAAATACATACGATACTACATAATAACATTCGATTCTGATCATTTTTATGAGATTTTATCAACAAAATATGATTTTTATTGGACCGTGCTAATAAATATTATCATGACTGTATACACACACACACACACACACACACACACACACACACATATATATATATACATATATATATATATATATATATATATATATATATGTAACTTGACGACCTGTGATACGTGGAAACAGTCTCTGTAGATGACTGTAAATGTTTTCCCTCGTTGGTGGAGCATATTGGGGTGCATAATAACAAACTGCCGCTAGCGTACAAAGCAATACACTTTAAAACAAAGAATAAAAAAATAGAAAATACAGCTAAGGCGTTTGGACTATGTTTAGCCATCGAAATTTTGAAGACCTATCTAAGCAGCAAATATCGCTAAATGTTGCCTAGGCCAAGTTTCAATCCTGGCGTGACGTAGTTGCTTGCCAACCACACTGTAAAACTGTGATTCAGCGCGGCAGTCTTCCTGTGGAAGGCTATAAATATATATTATCAAAATAGAATAAAAATCCGACGATATGATAAAACAGAGGTGGAAAGACCTAAATACTCGGCCACGTTTGGCTCGTTTAGTGCGGGCTTTTTCAACAGTCAAAAATGTATAATGCTAAATACCGAGATTAATAAAGAGTACATAGATAGAGGCAATGGGGGAGCATATAATAATATTTATGTGCGAATGTACAATATGTGGTTAAAAATTAACTAGTGCCTAAATTATTTTCATTTACATAAGTGCGGAAAAATATTAACAAATCTTTTCCATTGTTTGATTACATGACAGGCGTAGGAGATGAGGACGAGTTCCATAGTTATTTTGGCCTTAAGCTTTGGATTATTGTCTTGCTGGAAAATATAATCATGGACCAATCATAAATCTGCGGCGCTCTTGAACATATGTGTTGACAAAATCTTCATGTATTTTGCTGCATTTATTTTCCCTCCTATGATTTCCATTCTTACAACTTTATTGTAACAAGTAGTAACGCTATTTAGTTTACGAGCACTTCTTAGAGGATTTTTTGTATTACCACCGTTGTTTTCCACTTTCCCAGAACAACGGAAACTGTACTTACCACCAAATTTAGTTCTGAATCCTGCATCCCTTTCTATCTTTATGCCTTGCTATGATTTCCTGGCACATATTATTTAATAATTCCTCTGTTTTAACCATTTTAAAACAGTAATGTAAAAGGCAACATGCCCAGTGTCTGAGAGATGATATCATCTGACCTGCAAGGAGCTGGAATCCTGGGGCGCCTTCCTAATGGTTGAAATATTATCATAAAATAAAATGACTGTTTAAAATGAGATTTCTGAGTGGTTGACGATGATTGGAATGGTGGATTTGAAATATTATCATAAAATAAAATGACTGTTTAAAATGAGATTTCTGAGTGGTTACGATGATTGGAATGGTGGATTTGGGAAGGTTTAGCTTCTTAGAAATCTTATCATAACCGTAACAAGATGAAACGACTGCTTAAGGATGAAATTTGACAGTGTGTTAAATACTTTTGCATACGGGTAATTTGATATATGAAAACAAACTATGTACCAAATACTTTTGCTACCGACTGCATATATATATATATATATATATATATATATATATATATATATATATATATATATATATATATATATTATATGAGCGTACGTGCTTTGATTCAGTAAGTACATACATACATACATTTAATTTGATGAGTAAAGTTACGTTTCTGAATTCCGTTCAGATTACCGAGTTTGATAAGAACTACTTTAAGGAGGTCGGAGGTTTCAAATGAACCAACAAAAGATTGCCTATATCCTATATCATGACTTTCCTAGAGCGACCTAAAAAGAAATCAAACTTTATTTATAAATACAAATTACTTACTACTTCTCACCACAACATCGCTAAGCGTTGCAAGTATTAAATAGAGCTCTGTTTTGTCTCAGATTTGTCATTTATTTTTCATTGCATACAAATGATTAATACTATCTAGCAAGGCATCGTATGCAGGAAATTTAGATTTAGTTGAAATAAAAAGTAAACACTTACCGCACTTTAATATCATTTCTTATTCATATTTACTTACGGGACTTGCATCAAATCTACAGGGGACTCATCCGTATGTAATATACTGATGATGGCATTCTGTAGATGTTTAGCGTAAATAGAGACGCTCATGTTATTGTTGCTTTTTTAAAACTGCAAAATATTTATCTAAGCTAGCAGGGAGGCCCTGCATAGCCCGGTTCTAAAATACGCTTAAATATGATATTTTAATGTTCTATCGATTCTATCTTTCTCTTTCTCTCTCTCTCTCTCTCTATATATATATATATATATAAAACTTGATTTCCGTCAGCTATAATCAGAACCGAAACCAAAACTTATGATTATTTCTTGATAAAATTATAAAAAATAGATGACTTAAGTGCGATCAGCTATAATCTAAACCGAAAAAAAAACTTATAAAACATTCTTGGTAAATTATTTATTACAAGAAATGGAAGAACATAACAATTAAACGACAGTCACCTGTATGTAAGCGTGGCACATACCATAATTAACAGACACGCTATCCTATCATTATATAGATACACGGACAAGTTTAATGTTCGTATCTCAATCAAGATGAAAGACTAGTTACAGGTCGTACGTATAATTTTGTTGCAATATTACACAGAAGGATATGTCAATTATGTTTGACATAGAAAATATTAGATGAAAGCTATAAGCGAACCTCAACTCTTATTTACAAAGCATATAAAACTTCACTAACCCCCGGCAAAAATTGGCATGAAAAGAAACGTATGAATAATGGTTTGAAAGAAATTGTCTATAAAAGTGAAGTCGATTTGTCGGAGAGAAAAGAGAGATCGGCAGAAACAAAGGGGTTATAGGGACAAAAGATATTAGAAGACATTTTGTTGTCGGATAGGTTTTTGTGGTGACAAGACACACATCGATCACCATTCAGTGTTGCCTATCAATAAAATCTCAATGGTTCTGCGCATGATTGATTACAAGTCAGATTCGTATTGTTAAAAACCGTAAAACGTTGCGCCCAGTGTCCACAGAAACAAATAAACAAACTATGATAAAGCCTACAGAGAAACATGAAAATCTTACCTTGGTATTGATAAATGAAAAAAATTCATAAAAGAAACGGAACACTATATATCATACTAATAATATAATAATATTAATATTAATTGTTCTAATATATGTGTACAGAAAATGATTATAATAATACAATAATATACGCACACTTATTAGTTAAACGTGTTTTTGTGTACTTTGTACACTGTCATGTATAATTTCTTAATAAAATAATTAATACTAGCGGAATCTGTGGTAATCTAACAGGGGACTGATTCATATAAATAAATAATTGTTAATACTGTCTGCTTTTTTTTTTACATCGTTCATTTCTTAATTACGTTTAAGTTATTTTAAACTCCACTCTTCCCATGTTAAATAATGATTTCGAGATAATAACGTTAATATTTCTGCGTCCCAATAGTTCCTTTGTTTTTTTTCGCGTTTAAATTATCCAAATAAACAATTGTTAATACTGTCTGCTTTTTTTTACATCGTTCATTTCTTAAGTACGTTTAAGTTATTTTAAAGCCTACTCTTCCCATATTAAATTATAATTTCGAAATGATAGCGTTAATATTTCAGTGCGCAGGTTAAGCGCGCATGCGCAACCGGATGTCGTAAACCGGAAAGTGGGTTATATACATCGTTACAAGATCATTTGAGTTTATAATTTTATAGATTATTATAGAGTTAGTGTTCTATCGATTTTATATATATATATATTGATTTATATATATATATATATATATATATATATATACATATATATACATATACATATATATATACATATATATATATATATATATATATATATATATATATATATATATATATATATATATATATATATCGGGCAGTCTGTTGATTTCGACGTTGACGCTGAGGTCGGTTTATGTCCGTGTCGAAGGAGCGACGCGAGTTCGATCGGAGCCTTTAAACCGCGGCCGCAGATGTGACACCTGATGGCAGAAAATCCGGGTAGTGGCGCCCGTAGTCGCCCCCTTTTTGCTTCCCAAGCAGCAATGCTTTGATATCTAATGGCATCGGCTGCGCTTGATACCACACTTCTCCAAACTATTCGAGCTTCAGCTTTTCTTTTCCGGTCGTTGGATTGGTTTGTGCTTTTCAAATGTCTCTTGAACACGTCTTTATAGCACAGTTTCGATGCGCCTAGGGGTCGTGCACCTTCTTTGAGCTCACCAAAGAAAACTGCTGTTGGTAGTCTATTGTCTTACATGCGCGTGACATTTCCTGGCTATCTCAGTTGGTTTGTTTCGATTATTTCTTCAGAACTAGGCATTTTAGCCTTTTCTAGTACTTCAAAATTCGATACATGGTCTTTCTAAAAGATACCCATTAGATGACGGAGGTGCCTTTGTTGTACCAAGTTTAATCTCTTGAAGTTGCGTCAGTAGAGAGTCCAGGTTTCTGAGCTGTACAGGAGCGATCGTAGGACACTAGCTCTGTACACTTTCATCTTGGTCTTTAATATGATACCTCCCTGATTCCACAGACAGTCTTTCAATGTTCCGAAGGCTGTTGCAGCAGCTTGGATCCGTTTTGACAGTTCTTCATGGATTTTTCTAGTGTTCGTAATGGTACTGCCCAGGTAGGTGAACTGTTCCACCTCCACCAGTGGAGTGCCATTCAGGAGTACTTCTCTGGTTGTCTTTGTGTCACGGGTGTCTTGAATCAAAATTTCAGTCTTCTTGATGTTGATTGTCAGTCCAAATTTCTTGGATGCCTCGGCAAATTCTACCACTAAATCTTGCATTGCTTGGGGATTGTGGGTCACAAGTGCTGAATCATCAGCAAAGAGTAGTTCCTTGATCACTAATTCATGTGTCCTGGTTTTTGTCTCTCAAGCATCTGAGGTTGAAAATGTCACCGTCACTTCTGGTTCGGATGTAGAGATCACCGAGTTCTTCAGGCATGCTTTTCAGGACAGCAGCAAGGAAGATTGTAAACAGAGTTGGCGCGACGACACAACCTTGTTTGACACCGTGTCCAACGCTAAAGGAGTCTGAGCATCCGTCACCCCTACAAACGCAAGCAGTCATGCCATCATGGCAAATGCAGTACTCTTGTGAAGGTATGTGGGCAACCATAGCGTCTCAGTAACTTCCAAAGCATATCTGTAACAATTGTGTCGAAGGTCTTGCTAAAATCTACAAAGGTGACAATGACGTTGTTCAATGGACTTTTCCTGTAATTGTCGGAGAGCAAAGATCATATTTGTGTGGATCTGTTGGCCGTGAATCCACATTGGCTCTCCGGTAGAATGTCTTCAGCCAAAGCCTGTAATCGATACTGTAGGATTTTGACCATAATCTTCCTAGCAACAGAGAGATGGGAGATTCATCTGTGGTTCCCGTATTCTGCCCTGTCCCCTTTTCTCTTATACACTGTCATAATGTTGGCATCTTCGAAATCCTGGGGAAATTCTGCTGTTGATGGCCAAATGTCGTGGAAAAGTTGTAGTAATTCACTTCTCAGGGCTGCTCCACCATGCTTCCAAACTTCTGGTGGTATGTTGTCTGGTCCTGCGGTCTTTCTTTTTTATATGGAAGTCACCACTTATTGAGGCCTGGACGCCACTCGGAGATAAGGGTCATTGCGTGTACAGTAATCACTGGGATAGTTATATAGTTTTTATAAAGTGTCTTACTTAAGGGTGGTTCATCAGGAATTTGTTTATGTTGAACTTAAAACATCTAAGTTTTAGTTAGGTGGGAAACAAGCAGACGGAAGAGAATTTCACGGCGTGCACTTCTAAGAAAGAAGCTTTGCTCATGGAATCTACGTTTTGGTTTTGGCATAGTTAAAGAGTGGGGAACATTTTTGACAGTGGTTTCAGCTAGAAGGATGTTTATCGTGATCGGCGAGGCGGGACCAGAGATTGAGCTCAGACGAGCACCTGTCATGGAAGTAACGATAAAACAAAGACAGGATCGCTACGTCTCTTGTGAGGTTGCAGGGAAGAGAAAAGGGAATTCACGACTAAGCCACTAAGACTATTTTGTACTTCGTCAAGGCAGGATAGGCTGTTTTTAGCAGCTCCTGCCCAGATGTGGCAGCAGTACTCCATCTTTGGACGTGCTTGGCTTTTATAAAGATAGAGAATTGCATCAGCAGTGAGACATCTTCTGGAGCGGTAGAAGGATCCTACCATTTTTCCAGCGACCTTGGCAATAGACTTGATGTACGTGTTCCATTTCAGATCAGGAGTAAAGATCAAGTCAAGAAGCTTATCAAAACATGGAGACTCTCCTAGACGAGAGCCATTAATTTCAATTGATCCAGGTGTGGATCAGAGCGTTTATGATGTAAAGATAGGAGCTTGGTTTTAAATGCATTAAAAGTAACCAGCCACCTCTTCCCCACTTTACCGTGCGCTCAAGATCAGAGGGGAGGCAATCAGATACAACTTAGATGTGTTGCCATAGATGGTCGTGTTATCAGCATAGATGGCAACGAATGATTTAAGTATATGTTTTGGGAGAACATTAATGTAGATCAGGAAGAGAGTTAAGCTCAGGATGGACCCCTGAGGGATTCCAGCATTAATACTGAGGGCCTCTGATTTCTGCCCATCAACCACTACTCTTATGAGCCTATCAGAGAGAAATAATTTTATGATTGAGAAAACATTTCCAGTTATATCGTAGCTGAAAACCTTGTGAAGTAGGCCCTTAACGAAGACCGTTGATATGTCAAGAGCAATTGCCCTATAAAGGAAGCCCTTGTTGAGAGATTCGCTAACCCTGTGAGATATGACCGTTAGCACGTCTGCTGTAGATCTGGCTGAACGGAAACAATATTGCATGTAACTAAGAAGGTTATTTCTGCTGAGGTGGTGTATTACCTCTCTATTTAATATGGATTCCAGCAACGTTCTCATGACACACAGGAGGCTTATTGGTCTGTACCGGGAGGAAGATGACTTATCACCTGAATTTTTAAATACATGGCATACTGATGAGGCTTTCCAGAGTGTGGGGAAGCACTTCTCCTTATGGCAACGCTTAAACAGTTTTGTAAGTATGGGAGCAAGTTCTGGTCGAGGCTTTTTAACACTATAATTGGAATACCGTCAGGGCCAGTGTCTTTACTGGAATCAAGGTTCTTGACTAACTTGGCGACCTCCAGCACAGATATTTGTATGTTGCATAGCGTGCTATCTGTTAGAGGAGGAAATTAAGTTGATGAGCTTCGTCGCATAGGGTAGAATTAGCTGCAAAGTTCTTGGCAAATCGTTTGGACTTTTGTGATGCTCACGAGATGACGTCAAATCCATTGACGATGGTTGGGATAGAACGCACGCTTCTGTTCAGGATTCTGTTTGCTATTTTACAAAACTGGTTGGAAGCAAGTTGATGCTCAGCTACTTTGGATTTACCGGACTCTGCGTATAGCTCTCTTGTATTTTTTAGACTTATTACATTTCATTTTATCTTAACTAATACAATCGAGTGGTCGGCATATCCCAGAGGAGACAGAACGGAACATGAACATAGCTCAGGGGAAGTTATGAGAAAAAGTTTTAGAAGGCAAGTGTACTGACCGGAAGTATCGGGCACACGGGAGGGGAGTCGTGAAAAAAATTGGGTGAGATAATACACAATGGCAAAGTCATGACAGATCCTCCCCACATCATCTGTCTAGTTCGAGTGGGTCAGCCATTCAGCATTGTGGTTATTGGAGTCACCACAAATTTGGATATTAGCCGAAGGATGAGCAGACAGGATGTGGTAAATTTTCTCAGATATACTCTTAAAGATAGTAACTATGCTGTTGTGGGGGGGATAGAGGATAAATATAAATGCGGTGGTGTAAGCAAGTGCAACCCGGAAGCACATATAAAGTAATTTAGGGACTTTTCTGGAGACATCCCTACAACACGGAAATCCATCCTTAATATATGCACATATTCCATGCCTATTGCGATTTTGGAGGTCAGATTTAGATGTTAAGTTCGAATATCCTTTAATTATGAACTCGTCTAGGGAAGTGGTCGGCCCTATGCCAGTTTCGCTTAGATAGAATATGTCCGGTTTTGCCTCCTGTAATTGGGGTTCGACCTCGGGAAGGTTGGCACGTAGACCCCTGATGTTGGAGAAGGAGACACGGTAATAGGGGTCTTCGTTTTAGGAAATGGTTCTAGGTTTATTCTCATTTTTTTCTGGAGATATTTCATGTTGAGGTTTTTGGGATTTGTGGAACAGGATAGAGAAGAAAAGTAAGAGAGAAAAAGACAGTAATTATTTTTGTAGCACATGATAAGGTAAAGGGATAACAATTACATACTAGTATGGCATCGAGAGGCCCCACCAGAAACTACTGCATGGTCCAGAATCCATTCATAAAATGGCAATGCCGCAGCCCCAGTACTTTGCACCTGCTGATAGCACAGCCTCCTTAATGGTTAATCTAAGGTTCGGGTTCCTGACTATCAGGCGGATAAGGTTAGCCCAGATGAAACGTTTACGTCTAGCACCCTTACTAGTGACATAATCACACGGATTGACATAGAAACAGAAAATTTGCGACATCTCACGATGTACTGCTGATCTGGAAAGCTGCTTTTTTCCGACATCTCACGATGTCCTGCTGATCTGGAAAGCTGCTTTTTTCCGACATCTCACGATGTACTGCTGATCTGGAAAGCTGCTTTTTCTTCATCCTTTGTCAGAAAAATCACTCATTAGAAATGAGGACCGAGGGACAAATAAGGAGAAGCGAGAGTAACTAGAGCTGCCGAACACACATCCACAATGCATTGTCTACTCTCCATTAAAAATTTATGTAAAGGATTTATTAATATTTAATTAGTATAAGTCCGTAGTTCTAATTCGAAATTAGAGATATTTGAAGATTAATTCCCCCCCATTTCCGTTCTTTGTCCTCTTTATGGCCATGTCAAGTTCATCTGGTAAATCATCTATTAGGTGTCTAATAGACAGTTGAGGTATGTTATAAGGTCCATCTTCAGCACTTGTTTTTTGGTTCAACAGAAGTTCGAAGTGTTCGTTCCATCTCTCCATTATCGTGTGTTTCTCCGTATGGAGCACACTGCCATCAATGCTCTTTACAGGGGAATGATAGTGTCGCCACTATAAATGTCTTCAAGTGATCTTAGGATGTTATTTGGAAAATCATTGATGTAGATCGTGAAAAGAGTTTGGCCCAGGGTGAACCCCTGAGGGACTCCAGCATTAATACTCTGAGCTTCTGATTTCTGCCCATCAAGCAGTACTCTTATGAATCTATCAGACAGAAATGATTTTATAATTGAAAAAACATTTCCTACCCAAAGCCAGCCAGAGGCTTACTTGGCCAAAACGTTGTGAGACGACAGCAACTATGGATGGCAGTAATTACTGAGAATGCGATTAGGAGATTCGGAGTTCCTATCCCGTCACGATTACCACCTTACGAAGACGAGAGGAATAGTTGGCCGATACGTCGTGAAACAACATCTAAAAAAGATGAGGATAAGAGTCCGCAACAAAAAATAATTAATAAATAATACTCATCTCAATAATGAATTCCAATTAAATAATATGTATATGCTTTTTGGATTTTTTAAATAGTAATTTCGGTAGTGTTTATCAATATTTCTTCAGGCTCTTTTTCACATAGCTTCAGATCGTCCTTGCAAATATGATGGTATATTCTTTGTTCTGTGTCTGGAAAAATATCCACCATCACATGTTCTAAACCTGCAGCCTAGTAGCATAATGAAAACTGAGAAACAGTATTGATAATACGCTCCTTTAAAGATACAATTGTGTACCTTTATCTCAGTATAGTCTTTTCCTCCAGCTATCAGTGCCAGTATTCATATTTCCATTGCTTTCAATATAATCTTGATAATTTTGTTTAGTATCGTGCATTTTTAAGCATGAACTAATCAACACTAAGTCCATTATTGTTTTCAATCCATCCTATTTTTTGTTCGTGTTTTCCTCCTACAAAATAATTTTTCATATGTATTATACGCCGTGTGCCCATGTTTTTCCTTTCTGGCATCCCTTTTTGTTTCCCTTCAAAAAATCCTCGGTTAGTATAGGAATGGCAGATCTGTTGTCTCAGATGTAATTCTTTATTTAAGAAAAAAACAGGTTACTTGTATTTTATTTCTTGAGATCGTTCCTTTTCTTGCTCTTTGTGAGACTAACCGTAGCCCTCGGCGCAAGAGGGTCCGTGTGTGCCTGGCGTGTGGGGTGGTGGCTGATCCTGTGGTCGGGGCAGCGGAAGAAAGAGTTTCAAGATGGCGCCTGCCTGCTTTTATTAGAGACGGAATCTCGCAGGATCGCGCGAGATCTCGCGGGGATGCAAATTAGCTAGGCCATCTTGAGTAATAAAAATCGGTCCATTGGAGGTGCGAGTCAGTCGGGTTCTGACGTTCGTGGCGATCAGTACAGTGACCGTTGGGTTCCGTGTCTATTCGTGCAGTCAGCTGAGCTTTGTTAGTTGCCTTCGCGCCGTGGCTGTGATTGTTTGTTGGTTTGCTGTGTGTTGCTGTGGTTCTTCAGTGAAACGCTTCGTCGCCCACGACGAGTCTCACCGTCTCCTACACAAGATACTCTTACAAGCTATTTCGGCCTCCCCACTCCGAACTTGGTTTTCTTTTCTTCAATGGCGGATAGGTTCGATCTAAAGTTGATACCGGAATTCGACGGATCCGACCCGGTACTCAGCTGGGTTGAGAAGGTCGAGTTACATTGTCAGTTGTCCGGCGTGAAAAATGTCGAGCGCGTGATTCCTCTGCGGCTGACCGGCGGGGCCTTCGCTGTATATCAGCAACTCAGCGCTGAGGAGAAGTGTGACTACTCGAGTATCAAGGCGGCGTTGTACAGGGCGTTCGCCACTGACCCCGCCACTGCATGGGAGCAGTTTGAGACGAGGTCTATACGCTTGGGCGAAACTGTGGACGTGTATCTAGCTGAACTTAAGAAGCTGACGGTGTTGTTCGGCGGTCTTCCCGAGAGGGCCCTAGCCTACAAATTCCTGTCAGGACTCCCCGCTGGAGCAAAGCAGCTCCTGCGAGCAACCTCTACCATGTCCTCACTACCGCTGAGTGACCTAGTGGACAGAGCCAGGACAATAATGAAGGACGACTCGACGGTGCAGGAACCGGTAGTCGCCGTCGCACAGGCCCCACCAAGTGGCGAAGGACCGTCTCAGGGACCCAGCCCGCAAGGTGATGTCATCTGCTACAGATGCAACGGGCGGGGCCACATGGCAAGAAATTGTAGAAGGCGGTCGACGGCTGTTCGCTGCTACCGCTGTAACAAGACTGGGCACATGGCCCGAGACTGTGCGGGAAACGGGGACGGGGACAAGGTGCCAGTGCCGACCTCTTCCCCGAACAGAAAATAAACAAGGCGCTCCCTGTCATTCAGGTCCGAGTTAATGACACGTTATGTTCAGCCCTCCTTGATTCCGGTTGCTCCCGCACCATAGTGTGTGCGGACTTCTGTCGGGCGTGGAAAAAGAAGAACGTCAGGATAACTACCATCACTGGAAAAATACGAATGTGTTGCGGCGTGGGTGTGGTACACATTCGCACAAGAACTGGGAACTCAGCCAACGTCGAAGCGCTGGTGACACGCGAAAAACCGCTGAGTTTCGACCTGTTGCTAGGCTACGATGCCATCAAAGCCCTGGGCGGCGTGCGCATAACGCGCGCTGGCGTTGTAGAGTTTCAGGATAGGCCCCCGGTGTGCGCAGCACTAAGAGTCGACCAGCCGGACTTCAGTGCGGAATTCGACGACCAACAGAAGGCGTGGACCGCCACTTGGAGGTGGTCAGAAGACAAGGAACCGGCCAAACTACAAAACAAAGTGGCAGAGTACCGTATGCCCGACCAGATAAGGCCTGCATACGAAAGCGAGCTCCGTGAATGGATTAAGAACGGTTGGCTGATTCCATACCCCTACGACAAACTTGGACCCCCCAAGGGCCTGATACCGCTGATGGCAGTTGCCCAACCTAACAAGTCAAAGGTGAGGCCGGTAATGGACTACCGTGAGTTGAATGCGCACGTTGATGCGTTCACAGCGGACGCCGACGTCTGTGCCAGCAAGCTTCGAGAGTGGCGCCGGCAGGGGTCCAATGTGTCCCTACTGGACTTGAGAAAAGCATATTTGCAGGTCCGGATCGGCGAGGCGATGTGGCCTTTCCAGACAGTGATGTTTTCCGGGAAGAGATACTGTCTTACGCGACTCGGATTTGGGCTAAACGTAGCACCCCAGATAATGAAGGCTATCGTCAATGCCGTGTTGTCACAAGAAGAATGGATCAGAAAGGGAACATCGGCGTATATTGACGATATATACGTGAACGAAGATATCGTGTCCTCTTCGCGCGTAAGATCCAAACTTGCCGAGTTTGGTCTAAACTGCAAGGACTCTGAGCGGCTTGAGGATGGTGCCCGCTTATTGGGCTTGTGCGTTCAAGAGGAGCGAGGGATCCTGAGGTGGAGGCGTGGAACCGCAGTTCCCGACGTACCCGACGTTTACAAAAGACGTGCCGTGTTCTCCCTGTGCTGGAAACTTGTGGGGCACCTTCCAGTATGCGGATGGGTTCGTGCAGCGACAGGCGTCATAAAAAGGAGGGCAAATGCGGTCAGCAAAGGCTGGGACGATGAGATAACCGACGAACTATTGGTTCGAATGTTAAAGGAGACCGTCGCTAGTGTGAAAAAGAATGACCCCGCCACAGGGGACTGGTGCGTGCAGGGAGACAAACTGAGCGTGTGGGTGGACGCAAGTTCTCTAGCGATCGGTGTAGTTTTGGAGAAAGATGGGGCCGTAGTTGAGGATGCCTGCTGGCTGCGACCGGCGAATGATGCTGCCCATATCAACCTGGCAGAACTCGACGCTGTAATAAAGGGCATTAACCTGGCACTTCAATGGGAAGTGAAGAAACTGCGTGTGCACACTGACTCACTTTGCGTGCACCACTGGGTGTCGGACACACTCACGAGCAAGGCCAGGGCACGCACCAAGGCAGCCAGCGAAATGCTGATAAGACGGAGGCTGGAGACTGTGAAAAAACTGGTGACGGAGTACAACCTGTCCGTAGACGTAGTGCTCGTCGCCTCGGACTACAATCTCGCCGACAAGCTCACTCGGGTACCACGGAGATGGTATGAGGCTATGAAGAAAGAAGCTAAGCCATTGCCTCTGTGTGCTGCCTCCGTCGAGGAGGACGAAATCAGGAAGATACATCACGACAGTGGGCACCCCGGAGTGCAACGGACCTACTACTTTGTGAAGTTGGCTAGACCATCAATACCAAAAAGCGCAGTAAGAGCAGTGGTCAGGGAGTGCCAAACGTGCCAGTCCATCGACCCCGCCCCAGCCAGATGGCGGAAAGGACAGCTGGGAGTGGACGCGACTTGGAGTCGGTTGGGTATGGATATAACCCACTACGGCAGCCAACACTTCCTCACGCGGATAGATTGCGGGCCAACGAGGTTCGCGATTTGGCGCCAATTGGCAAGGCAGGATTCCACCAGTGTCATCCACGAATTGGAATCCATATTCTACGAAAGGGGGCCGCCTGAGGAGATCCTCACAGATAACGACACGGCGTTCTGCAGCAGGGAATTTAGGCATTTTATGGACAACTGGGGGATCCGCCTTCGACACCGATGCGCGTATGTGCCGAGCGGCAATGGCATAGCGGAGCGATGCCACCGAACCGTGAAGAGGATCGCGGCCAGGAAGAAGTGTACGATCGCGGAGGCGGTTTACAGATACAACACAACGCCTAAGGACACCGTGACTGGCGGCAGTGCGCCTGCTGATGCGATTCATCACTACCACGTGCGCGTCAAGGACGTTGAAGTGTGTCTACCCGACCAACGAGAACCCCAGGGGACGTACCAAGTGGGAGCCACCGTCTGGGTGAAGCCACCCGGCGGCCGGTGCACCAGCAACTTTTGGAGGGGGCGGGTCACCGGCGTCATCAGTGAACAGGCCATACTAGTCGATGGTACTCCGCGCCACGTAAGGGATGTCCGGCCCGCTCTAAGCGCTGACCAATCAGTAAGCAGTGGAAGTAGCGAGTCATCCGACGATGAGCGATGGATCCAACCTGTGCCCCATGGACCTGATGACTCAACTGCGAGCTCTAATGCTGATGCTTCCGATGCCACTTCTGAGAGCTCCGATGAGGAAGTCCCGGCAATACCCCTCCGCAGGAGTGCTCGAATCAAACGGCCACGTCCGCCGTGTCACGTATGTGATCTGGAGACCAGGGGGGAGTGTGAGACTAACCGTAGCCCTCGGCGCAAGAGGGTCCGTGTGTGCCTGGCGTGTGGGGTGGTGGCTGATCCTGTGGTCGGGGCAGCGGAAGAAAGAGTTTCAAGATGGCGCCTGCCTGCTTTAATTAGAGACGGAATCTCGCAGGATCGCGCGAGATCTCGCGGGGATGCAAATTAGCTAGGCCATCTTGAGTAATAAAAATCGGTCCATTGGAGGTGCGAGTCAGTCGGGTTCTGACGTTCGTGGCGATCAGTACAGTGACCGTTGGGTTCCGTGTCTATTCGTGCAGTCAGCTGAGCTTTGTTAGTTGCCTTCGCGCCGTGGCTGTGATTGTTTGTTGGTTTGCTGTGTGTTGCTGTGGTTCTTCAGTGAAACGCTTCGTCGCCCACGACGAGTCTCACCGTCTCCTACACAAGATACTCTTACACTCTTTTTACATAGAGGACGTTCTTTATAAGTTTATTTCTTGATGTATAATGTTTTGTGAATACCTGTTACAGGTTACTACATTAGTGTACTATGTAGCATCGTTTAAAGCCAGCACGAATATAATCTATCGTCGGAAGACGCCTTCTTTGGCAGTTTCTTCATTTAAATGTTCTCTTTCAATTTGCTGAAATTCACCTTACACAATTTCTGTTTGGCACCGATAGTGTTTTGTTTGTGTCGAGTTAGTGTTTTCTGTTCTTATTCCTTACGCAGTTACGTTTTAATAAATATCTCTTTAAAAGATCTTGTTTTGATTTTACTGTTTCAAATTTTATCAGTGTCGTCCTAGTTCCTCTTCTTTTTCCGCTATATTTTTGTTTAGTTTTTACAATTTTCAGATTGACTTTGATTGCTGCTCTTCCGTCGTTTCTTTGTCTTTTTTCTTATTTGCTGTTGTACCTTCTGGGTTTTCATCTGGTTTCCTATCAAGAATACGTAAGACCATTCAATTGTCCAGTTTTGTTTGCATTTTTAATAGCATACTTACTGATTTTGCACTTGCATATATTAAATTGCTTGGATCTGTGATAGCATGTGCTAAGGTGTATGGGAGGTATGCGTTTACTTTATCGGTTTCAACTTTTAAGTTATTCAGATATCCATTTCGTAAAGATAGCGAGTTCGATATGCCCTCGTCTATAAACCGTTAGTATGTTCCTGTTGCTTAATCGTTGGTGAGTTCTGTGATTTCACTCCTCTTCAGTGTCTCGTGTTGAGCTTCAATGTTTTTGTTTCAATTTTCTACCAGTCAGTTTTAACACACAATTATAAATAAAAAAACGAACATATACTGCAATGCTCCTCAAATAAGATGATAATGCTTTGCAGAATGGCTTCATGATTACAGAAAATATATTACATTATCCACAAAGGAAGTATCATGGTATGGTCTATTCATGTGAATGAAACAGAAAACTAAGATAAATAAATAGAGAGATGCATCATAACAAAAACATAGATAAAACATCACTGCCTTTATTACTAAGCAGGATGTAATGGATGAGAGGATTGTATTATGAAGGAATTACTCTGTTGAATTATGCTTTGAAAAAAGTATATTAGTTTAAAATAGTATAGAAAACTGAATACAGTATTTAGACATGAGAAAAATATAGATTGGGTTCAAGAAACATCCACCAAATATTCATTACTAATATAGAATTTACTTACTAACAAGAAGTAGTCACACACGCCATCATCAACGATTTCTCTTTGAGAACAACTTGTGGCGGTTCCTGAGGTCTGAGTGGCAACACGTCTCCTCAGATTTCCAGTACTCTCCACCTCTTTCAACTTTTGCGGATGAATTTGCATTATCGCAACAGCCGTTAATTGATTTCCCGTTGGCAGCGAACATTATTCCTCACTAAGATTTTAGTGGTATTAAGCCTACCCAAGTTTCCAGTAAACTTTTTCACTCATCCAGCGGAGGTCTGTCAAGTGCTTTACTCCCTTGACTTTTCAATCCTCATTGACACTCGTCACTTGTTTGGTTTGACGCCAGTTCATTGTGACACAAATATAAGTGGAATGTAAGGGAGCCGGAGAGCTAACTTACAATGATACAGTTTCAGTTTTCATGACTCCATGTGATTTTCCTTTGTGTTTAACATATGTAGTAGTTTTTGTATGCCTGTAACTCGTGTGTGTTAGTCTTCGCATTCAAGTGTTTTCCTTAATATTCCAGCTGTTTTCATTATTGTTATACGCTGTATTCTCTCAGTCATTCCACTAATTTCAGTCTCCCTCATTCATTTTTCAAAGGTTTTCGGTATTGTTCCTAGTTCTCCTACTAAGTGGTGTTATCTTGACTTTCTTCATCTTCCATATCCCTAATAGCTCTCTGACCAGTTACGTACTGTTGTTTCTCTTCTCTGTCTCTTTGATCTCCACTTGGTGGGTTTGCTGGAACTGCAATATCTACAATCTGACAAGAAATATCTTTTTGTAAACAATTAGAGCGTCCAGGCCTCTTGATTGTATGAGTTTATCCGTTTGTATATTAATGTCTCATATGATTTTGTGCGTTTCATTTTCAAGTAGTTCTGCCAATTTGTGCTGGCACCTTTTGTCAGAGTACTCAAGATGTAGTTGTCTGTATAATTCCTAGTGCACTGCTTTGCCCACTTCGTCGTGTCTATTTTATATTCTTTTTGGGCTAGTTTCTGTATTCGCTTATTATGTGGTTTATTGTTTCGTCTCTCTGTCCACAGATTCTGCATTTGCTGTTTTCTTATTTCTCGTCGATCTCTGCTTTGTAGTGTTCGGTTCAAATTGCTTTATCTTGTTCGGCTCATATAGATTTAATTTCTTTGGTTAAGTTTCGTTTTTGTAGCTATGTCTACGTGTTTTCATTAATCTGATCTTTTGACATTCTTATAA
This sequence comes from Euprymna scolopes, assembly GCF_053919585.1. Taxonomy (NCBI): domain Eukaryota; kingdom Metazoa; phylum Mollusca; class Cephalopoda; order Sepiida; family Sepiolidae; genus Euprymna; species Euprymna scolopes. The sequence continues at coordinate 51,187,425 of NC_136482.1, read as the reverse complement.
ATCCGAGTAGTTGTTACCCTTCCAATGTTTCTCCTCTTGTCAAATGCTGGCTTCTTTTTCTGTTTTTCTTTGTTTTATTTTTCAGTGTCTCTTGCTGCGGTAAATATTTATTTAGTGTTCTGCATTATGCATTCTTCCAAACTATTTTGTGTGTTATTTACAGTCTTCTATACAAACCATACTTCTTCTCCGCTATCCCCCTTTTACATAGAAATGTTCAGAATCATCATTTGAATATAATGCATTGTTCATAGTCAGGAGTTTCCGAGTTTTCCGGTCGAGATGCCTCAGTTCTACTTTGGTACATCCTATAAACAGTCTACAATATCTTACTAGTGACACTGACCATGTATTTAGAGATTTTATTAGGTTTCTACTATATAATTTTGTTCTGAAGAGTTTTCTTGTTCTTCTGAGTATTCTCTTTTCAATTTAATTTTTCATTTCTGTTGCTTTAATGGAGTCTTCTTCTAGAACTCCAAATATGTGTAACTAAAATGTAAACCTAATGCCTTAATCTTCGTTTAGTTAGGTAGTACAATACATTCCGTTGCGTCCAGTTCTCCCGTTCTCATGATAAACAGTGCGCACTTTTCTATACCAAATTCCATTTCAATATCCTCGTTGAATATTCTGGTTGCATTTATTAACGTCTCTAGTTCTTTTTGGTTCATGCAAAGTCTTCGGTCGTTCATGTACACTAAGTGGTTTATTCTTTCATTTGCATAACTTGTCCTGTAATTGGCATTTTCTGAGTATATTGTTAAGAGGCATCATGGTTATGATGAGCAGTAGTAATGATAGAATCGCCTAAGAAGATACCTCTTTTATTGGAATCTCAGTTATGCATGGTCCAATAGCTGTATGTTTAAGTCTCTATGTTCGCATTCTATTTTCTGTAAATTGAATATGTTGGTTTGTGTTTTGTACATTCTCTAGCGTTCTATTATCAATGTTTGCGAAATCATGTAGTACTTTTATAGTCGATCCATGCCATGGCCAAATTCTTGCTACATTTACCCTCTTCACGATCCTCTATTCTATGTACAATATGTCATGTGTTCCTGTTTTCGATTTTTTGGGGCCAGTTTTCTGAATCCAATTACCTTTCAGCTCTCTTGCTACCTTTGTCCGTTTGTTCCGTTTCTCTTTTTCTTTTATCACCTTTGATCAGCTTCGTCAGCAAAGTCTACGACTTGACAGGACCTTCGTTTCTTGTTAATTATTAAGATATCCGGTCTTGCTTGGATGTGTTTTCTGTTTGTATGTCCATGCCCCATAGGATTTTGTGATTTTCGTTTTGAAGTCTTGTTACCGGCTTATCTTTGTAGCATTTTTCTGTGCGTTCGAGATGCAGTTGCTTGTATAATTCGTAGTGCACTGCCCTTTCCACGTGGTCGTGTCTGTTCTTGTATTCCTTTTTGGTCAGTTTGCTGCATTCACTTACTATATGGTTTATCATTCCGTCTCTTTGTCCACAGAGTCTGTTTTGCTGTTTTCTTGTGTTTTGTCGATCTTGGTTTTGATGTGGTTAGTTCTTATCGAGTTATTTTCTGTTGCGTTTATTAAGGATTCAGTTTCTTGGCTTTCTGTCTTTTTCGTATCCATGTCCAAGTGTTTTCGTTATTTCCATCTTTTGCTATCCTAACGAATATTCCAGATTGTTGTTTTTCTTCCCATTTTTCTTTTTTCGTCATATCTTTTATCTCTCTTTTTTTCTGTTTTTTTTTCAATTTTTCAGTGTCTCCCACTGCCATGATTATCCTTTCTGTGTTTTGCGTTATGTATTTATCTAATTCTTTTTTTTGTGTCATGCGCACAGTTTCTATACAAACTAGTCCTCTTCCGCTTTCTTTTCTTTTCACGTAGAGTCGGTCAACATCGTCATTTGAATGTAGTGTATTGTTCATGGTCATGAGTTTCCTGGTCTTCTGATCGAGCTGTCTCAGTTCTCCATTTGTCCACCCTATGAACGACTCTGAGTATCTTACTAGTGATACTACCCATGTGTTTACGCTTTTTATTTAGATTCTGCTATAAAATTTTTTCCAGAATTTTTCTGATTTTTCTGAATATTCCCTTCCGATTTTCTTTCTCTTATTTATGTGGAAGAAGTATTCATAATACGTGTCTTATTCCCCTACGGCCTTATCTCCTTTTGGTAGCGTACTTACATACCTTCTATTTTCATTTTCCATTTCTTATAACGAGTAGTGTGCACTTTTCACTACCAAATTCCATTTAGATATCCTACCTGAAGATGCTGGTAGTATTTATTAGTGTCTCTAGTCCCCTTTCGGTCCGTGCAAAACGTTTCAGGTCGTCCGTGTATATCAGGTGGTTATTTTTTTCATTTGTATTAGAGAATTTGTATCCAGCTTGGCACTTTCTCAGCATATTATTCAGGGGCATCATTGCTATGATGAACAACAGTATGATAGTGAATCTCCTTGGAAAATGCCTCTTCGCATGTTCATTTCTTTTGTGTGTTGTTTATCAGCTGTCAATTCCAGTCTCAATGTTCTCATTGCATTTTCTATCACGATGATGATTCTGCTGGGTATTTTATACATTATTATTATTATTATTATTATTATTATTATTATTATTATTATTATTATTATTATTATTGCTATATTTAATAATGTTTTCTAACCAGAAGAATTTCGTAACATCACACACACACACACACATACACACACAGACACACACACACACACACACACACATATATATATATATATATATATATATATATATGTTTGGAGTGATAGGATATGCATTTTTAATAACCGCATTCACTAATGCAATAATAAGAGAGTAAATTACATTGCAAATCTTATATAAGTAAGAGAGCTAGGACATTTCTTTTTTACAAGTTGGTCACCACTTATCAAGGCTCTGAAGCCACTCAGGTATAAGGGTTATTGTAAGTACAGTATGTTAGTGTGGATATTTAAAGTGCCTACTTAAGAGGGCGGTTTATCAGGAATTTGTTTACGTTAGACTTGAAGCCATCCAAGTTGTAGTCAGGAGGGAAGCAGGCAGACAGAACAGAGTTCCACAGGAGTGCACTTCTAAGAAATAAGCTTTGTTTATAGTTCTAAGAAATAAGCTTTGATTTAGGCATAGATAAAGAGTGGGGAAAGTTATTGAGAGTTGATTCAGCTAGACGGACGTTTTTTGTAAAAGATTTGCAAGGGGAGACCAGAGATTGAATTTCAGACGAGCACCTGTCATGGAAATAACGATAAAACAGAGAGAGGCTTGCAACGTCTCTTCTGTGTGAGAGAGGTTGCAGGGAAGAGAAAAGTCATCTCCCACTAAGCCACGAAGTCTATTTTGTACTATGTCAAAGCAGACTAGATTGTTTTTAGCAGCTCCTGCCCAGATATGGCAGCAGTATTCCATCATTGGACGTACTTGGATTTTATATAGATAGAGAATTGCATCAGTAGTGATATATCTTCTGGAGCAGTAGAAGGATCCCACCATCTTTCCAGCGACCTTGGCAACAGACTTGATATACGTGTTCCATTTCAGATCAGGAGTGAAGATCAAACCCAGAAGCTTGTCAAAACATGGGGCTTCATGTTCTCAGTAGCAGGTGTTGATAAAATGTATATTATATATATATATATATATATATATATATATATATATATATATATATATATATATATATGCTAGCGGGGGTACCCGGCGTTGCCCAAGTGTTTAGAGGTGTGCGTGCTCGGGCAGGGGGGGTAAATCAAAACAAAAGAATAAGCGAAGTAATAACTCTGCTTAAATATTATAAAAAAAACAATGTTAAAACTTTTTTTTTTAAAATCAACCCCCCCTAAAAACACGAACGTAATGCATCAGAACGATCTTAAAATTTCTTAAAATCGGAAAAACAAAAACAAAAAAGAAAACGCGAATGTGATGGAAAAAAAAACCAAAATGAAGATCTTCTTTAAAAAAAATCTGAAAAAATCCCAGAAAACATGAAAAATGGCATAAATAACCGTTTCAATATTAAAACTTTATAAATCGCGATTTGAACTTACAACCTTCAGATAATGACGCCATGCTTTAATCAACTGAGCTAAAGGTACGTTGACAAAATTGTGTCGGTTTTTTTAATATTTAAACTAATTAATGTTCCGACATCATTTGCGCATGCGTAGAAGCTATCTTATCCTGAGCGAACGATTTTTTCCACGCCTCCCTTTAAAAAAGAGAGCAGTTGATGATGACAGAATGAACGGAATGGCTAATCTTTCGATATTTGTCGATCGAAGTTTCGAGCTTGCAAATGATACCTTTCCAGCGAAAATATGTGGCCTCTGTCGGAAATTTTTTAGAGACATAAAAACACACACACATACAAACAAACCCACATTTTCGGATATATATATATATATATATATATATAACTTTATATATATTTATTATTTCTCATTTTCTGTCGTCTCTCTATATATACATATATATGCATATATAATTTTTATAGTATCTATATAATATGCTATGCGGAGATATATGTTATATAACAATTTTATGTTCTTAATTCAACTGTACTTAAGTAAGTATAGTTAGGTAGATAATTATGAGATTATGTTTATGGTGATTAAGCTACGCAAAAGCCTCCATGTGAAATCCCCGAAGGAAGCTACAGGCGGAAATGCATGCAATTCATGTGAACGGCTGTCTATCTAGTAATCAGATCGATTATTTCTTCTCGAAGGTTAATAGTTCCATTAGCAAATAACTGAAACCCTCACAAAAATATACTTCCTCGTCATTCATCTTGTTTATAAAAAGACATGAATAACTTTCGTTTTCAATCTGTTAATGTGTCATCTTATTTTTATAGGTACGTGTTTGGCGTGCTTTTCTATTTCTTTTTTAGATGTTAGTTTAGTTTAGTTTTTTTTACGTGTATTCAATGTTATTTACTTAAGTCATGTTACAATATATTAAAATTTATTCTGTTAATAGAGGTATTCATATTTCTATTTCTTCAATTTAAAAGATTTGAAGAGTATTTAAAATTATCAATTTCAATTTTTCCTCAGACATAATCTACAGTTGACTAAATTCCTAGATGTACTGAACTCTCGTACTATTTGCAACTTGATTACTGGTGAGTAGCCCCTTACATGAAGCACGCAGTAATATGTTGTTAGTGTTGTTTCGATGTCAAGAACTTTCATTGTTTGATGTTCTGTTATCGTCGTAATATCTAGTTTTAATATGTATAAATATTATGTAATTCACGTTGTTTCTTATTTGTTTGACATTAAATAAAGATTGGGCTTTATAAAAGGATTCTGGTGGAACTAACTAGATTTAAACTTAACACACCTATTGTTCAGTCCGTATCGTTAATTATTCAGTCAATGTCATACTCTCTAAGTTTTTTTTCAGAATTTATTTGAACATCGCTGTAACCTGACAAACAATGCTTTATGTCAGGAATTACTTCTTAAGTTTGTCTAATATCTATCTATCTATCTATCTATCTATCTATCTATCTATCTATCTATCTATCTCTCTCTCTATATATATATATATATATATATAGAGAGAGAGATGAGCACTATTTACTAAGTTACAACGTTGTTCAAATAAATGTGGACATAATAATATATTCTCTTGCATTCTGAAGGTTCTATTGCTTATTGCCTGCTAGATAAGCTTGTTGTGATGACATCCTAAGCGAGTATATAAAAAATTCCTCCTTGTCAGACATCGGCTTGGGTTATGGCTGATCGCGATGATCACATCTCTTTTTGGAAACTAAGTAGGTTCGTTCCACTGTCGAATTTCGCCGCGGTTTGCTTAATTGTGTTATGTAAAAAACTTTCTTTAGATGTGGCACGTTGTCTCTGTTGGGAGAGTGCTCACATCGAGTTCGGCTTACATGAGCTCAAATAAGGGCGAAAGTTGAGTCTTGGTCTTCTGGTTTGATGGCTGTTATGGCTTTTGCGAGCTGAAGCGTTGTCTTTCTGTATAAATAATCATATATATATATATATATATATATATATATATATATATATATATATACAGAGAGAGGGGGGAGAGAGAGAGAGAGGTATACAGGGGCAAGGTAAACATTTCAAAACCGAAAATTTAGTTGTATCGTTACTCAAAATACTTAAGAAAGATTTACAAAAAGAAACTATAATTAAATAACTTTTATCTGCACGAGACAATTTTGTTATTATCAAATTATGCACTTTAAGAAAATCTAATTTCCAATATTGGAAAGAATGAAGATGTCATTTAAAAATGTCTACTATAACAAACTGGTTAGCTTACTGTATTTTTACTGTAACTCTATGTGCATACATACATATATATATATATATATATATATATATGTATAATATGTGTGTGTGTTTTAATTTAGGAATTTAGATATATTTTTATGCTTCAAGTTATTTATATGTTCTAATATTTATCCACTATGCTAAGTCTGATTGTTTTGCATAAAAAACATTTGTTTGTATTTTTTACTTTTCAAAATTTTCACAACATGAGGGAGTTTCCTGAATGGAAAAACATCAGCCTTATCTGGTCTCACCAGGGTGATTATAGATATGCATGTTTATTATACCTCTATAAATCTGTTGTTTTCAGTGTGTATATTGATATATTTCTATTAAAACACCTTTTTTCTATTTATTTTAAAAACAAACTATTACTGTGTTATATATGGATCGTGACATTACATTGATCTGCAAAAGATCTAGCTTATTTGCATATTCGTTTAAACATTCATTTTAATGAATTTCCTGTTAGTTTTGTTTCGGTTTTCGTATGGGATGATCAACTTTATTAACTATTACGTGTAATTATATTAATGCAGAAATTCTACATGATATATATTTGCGTAATATTTGCGTAAAAAGTTATAGTAAACACAAACCTTTTTCTATATACATTTATGTATGCGTATTTGTTTATAACATTTTTCTAACCAAACTCCCGTGTAAATTTGTTTTTGCCTACAGACATGAAATTTAATATATATGGTGTTATAGATGGTTTGAACCCATACGAAATTTTATATTTGGAAAAATCTGTGCAAAAGTGTGAAAATTAAAACACATGGAATTTGCCAAAATTGTCAAAGGAAAAAGTAAATCTTAAGCTAAGCGTTTTGGTTTCGATTGTTGGTTGTGGCGCACGAGTCATTTTTTAAAAGCTTTTTAAATCATCACTATATATTGGATCCAATATAACATTGTAATAATAAATATAGAATCTTCATTAATCAAAGTATCATATTTAAGAATACTTTACGACATGAGCAATGCCGCGCGGTCTGCTAGTATATTTATATATTTGCAAGGGTAGAATTTATTCTTCACATAATTATCAGCCCATTTGAATTTTAGAACAGAAAAAAAACTGTTAGGTGTAAAGACCACAAACACTTAATTTTTATTTATGAACATGAGATAAATGTAATATAACATTACAAATCGCATCTTCTTTTTCACTTGGTAATTACTCGCCAATAATCCCAATTAAATTCCACTCCAACACGACCCACATGCAATATCCGACAGTTAAACACCTATACACCCAAATCTCCTCAAGTTCAACATTCACTTAACCCAAAACCACACCCTACTAAAAACCACAAAAAAAATCTTTAAACCACACCTAACACTTACAAACTTTAAATACTTAATAGTCTCACCCAATCAACCCATCCACTACAGAATTAATATTTGGCATATGCATGTTTGTCACGCGCTGATACCCCCCCAAGCTCGTAAAAAATATTCACCCATAACATAAATATCGAACTAAAATTCAGTTTAGCTGCCTACCTGTTAATTTTGATTGCTGTCTACCTGTTAATTTCGATATATATATATTTGAATCTTGTGCATTTAGGCAGCATGATTTCATTCAGACAGCCAATGTTTAATAGGATGGAGTGTTTTTGCTTAATGACATTGTTCGAATGGCCATATGTATGTCTCGCTTGAATTAGTGTATGATATTTCTGTAGTCGTTCTCGTCCATCTGTTTATGTTTTACAAGAACTTTAACTGATTTTCTTCAGTCATCTTCAGGCATTTCTCGATTACTATTTCGTTTAATATCTGGATGCTTTTATATGCTTCAGGTAAAAAAAACGTTTAAGTTTCTTAAAATATCAACGCATCTCGTGTATAAAAAATAGGTTTTAACGTGTTTACTACGTGGCTAAAACAATTTTCCAATAGTTTGAAAATGTGATTTACAAAATTATATGGAATGTAAAGTTTAAAAAAAATTAATTTACAGATTCAAATTAAAACACACCCACCCACCCCCACCCCCACACACATGTATGTATATATATACACACACGCATATATATATATATATATATATATATATATATAGGCAATATATATATATATATATATATATATATATATATATATATATATACAGGCAATAGTCACGTACCCAGGCAAATTTAAAGGTTTTTACTATTTTCAAAATTTACATTCATAATTTTTGGCTGTTTTTTTTTTACATAGGCATCACCACTTATCAAGGCCAAGATGCCACTCGAGGATAAGAGTTAAGGAGTGTACAGTAGACATTGGACAATATAGTAACCGCTAGTAATGGAGATTCGGTAAATTTGTTAACTTATATGGAACGGTTCATCAAAAACTTGTTTACGTTAGACTTGAAGACAAGATTGTAATCAGCTGGAAAGCAGAAAAACGGAAGACAATTCCATACGCGTGCAGTTCTAAGAAAGAAGCTTTGCTCATAGAATCTACGTTTAGGTTTAGGCACAGATAAAGCGTGGGGGGAATTAGGGATAGTGTTTTCTGCTAGACGGGTGTTTGTTGTGAAAGTTTGGCGAGGGAGGACCATAGAATGGAGCTCAGCCGAGCACTTGCCATGAAAATAACGATAAAGCAGAGACAAACTCGCAACATCTCCTCTGTGAGAAAGAGGTTGCAAGGAAGAGAAAAATACATCCCCCACAAGGCTACGAAGTCTATTTTGAACTCTATCAAGGCAGGGTAAGTCCTTTCTAGCAGCTTCTGCCCAGATGTGGCAACAGTACTCCATCCTTGGACGTACCTGGCTCTTATATAGATAGAGAGTGCATCATCAGTGAGATATCTACTGGATCGATAGAAGGATCCCACCATTTTTCCAGCGGACTAGACACCGGATTTAATGTATGTGTTACAATTAAGATGAGAAGTAAAGTCAAGCCTGTCAAAACATGAGGCCTTCCCAAGACGAGCGGCATTCATTTCAATTGATGCCAGATGGGGATCAGAGCGTTGACGATGTAAAGATAAAAGCTGTGTTTTAGATGCATTAAAATAACAACCCACCTCTTTCCCCATTGTACCATTTCCTCAAGATCATAGGAGAGAGAATCAGAGAGAACTTGGTCGTTTACGGTCTTAGATGTGCTACCATAGATAGAAGTGTCATCAGCATAGATGTCTACGAATGATGTAAGGATTTGATTTGGAATCATTAATATAGATCAGGAAGAGAGTTGGGCCCAGAATGGACCCCTGAGTGACTCCAGCATTAATACTAAGAGCTTCTGATTTCTGCCCATCAACCACTACGCTTATGAACCTATTAGAGAGAAATGATTCAATAATTGAAAAGACATATCCAGCTATACCGTAGCTGGAGATCTTGTGAAGTAAACCTTTATGCCATACTCTATCAAAGGCCTTTGATATGTCAAGAGCAATTGCCCTAGAAAGGTAGGCTGTTGGGTTCTTATGTGCAATGCTGCCAATATTTTTTATAACTTCTTATGTTTTGATCCTATGAATAATTTTTGCGTTTTCAACTAGGATCGTTCTAAATTGTGAATCTGGACATATATGTTGTTTTAGGTGTTAGCTAATCCACCCAGTATCTAAAAGGTGTACGGTTAACCGTCTGGACAATGCGATAGTCGTATGTATGATGTAGGTGTTATTGTTTCCATTGTTGGAAATGCTTTCTCTAAATGGGCATTTGAATTGGTAGACAACGTTTTGTTTTGTCGACTGATTTTTGTGTACGGGTAGTGTTGTTTTTAAGTATAAGGTTAGCATATTTTCTCGTATATATAAATATATTATACTAGCAGTTTCGCCCGGCTTTGCTCGGACTCTATGTACTGTTCATAAGGTTAGGTTCATATGTATATATTACAAAGTGTGAATATTTAAAGAAATGCCTGTCTGTATAATAGCCTTCCTTAAATACCATATAGAAAAGACATACAGACATTTTCACTTATCTATAATATAAAGCTGAACGTCTGTGTGTGTGTGTGTCTGGTCACGAATAGGCTCCTATATGGTTGACTATTTAAAAAAAAAAAACTGATTACATATAATGATAGAAGATGTATCGAGGATCAGGAATTGGTATGTTTTATCTGACAGAACGGTGGTTCATAAAAATTGTGGGGTCTGTGTTCGCGCCTGGCCACTAAAGTATGGAAATAAAAAATGAAAAACAAGTTTACAAGGCTTTTTGATATAGATGTACATAAGAATACTTTGATAAGTATGTTTCAACTTAAATAGGGAATGTATAATAAAATGGGGGTTGTGTTCGCGCCTGTACTCTGGGAAATATGGCACAAACTTTAACAAAGATTTTGCATATCTATTTGCGTAAGTATACTTTGATAATTATGTTTCAGTTTGAAGAAATATGATATAATAAAATTATTGGGTGTTCGTTCGCGCCTGACCTCAATAGAATGTAAATATATCACAAAGTGTAACAAGGGTTTTTAAAAGGGGTGAGGGTCCGCAATGATACCTTAACTTTAATCTTAATTCACGTTAGCTTTTATTTAGTTTTTGAGTTGAATCATATTGTGTCGAATAAATTCACCTCATAAATTCACGTTATTATTAAAGTGAAAGCTAAAAAAAGTCGGAACTTTAGACAATTATCGACACAAATTTTGCATAACTCTGTTGTTTTCCTTCTCAACTTGCACGTGGCACTCTTTCGAAAATAGATAAATAATAACAAATAAGAACGTTGGTGGTTATCGTTTCAAAGGAAGGAAAAAATCTTGCTCACGTGAGTACGTGTCTTTTTAAAAATATTTACATAACTTTTTATTTTTATTTATATATCTGTTTAACTTTTTTGTCAGTGTACTAGAAGGAATTCAGTTGATTACAACCCTTTCTGTGTGTTCTTTACATTACAGTAGTACAACCCTGAATCCGACGGCGCAATACTACACCGTTTAATACTGTAAAACTGAAACGAAGCTGTTCTGCTTGAAAAGGGCGCCATTTTCTTTTTAATCATATTTATATTGATTTTTTTATTTTAAAAACTAAAACAATTACGTGTTTACTTTATTAATATCCTATTTTGCTGTTTCGGATTATTTTACTAAAGTAAGTAAAGCTTCATTATTTTTCAAAACTTTTTTGTTTCTTTGTTTTTCGACATTTCGTCGATATTATTCCTTACGTTGACGGAACTCTCTTAAATTGTTAACACAGACTGCTAAGGTGCCCCTCCTTCAAATTGAAAACAGGGCTCTCCATTTCAAAGTCGCTGCCATTTTGATTTTTTTTAAACCAGTTAGTGAATTAAAAAAAAATTACAAACTACTTAAATACTTAAAAATACAAACCAATGAACTTTTCTGCCATAAAAGTAACTTTTATTGACTATGGTAACATTTATTTCTTTTATATTTATATTATTATATACATAACATTTTCTCTTTGTAAGGAAACATCATTTTTTTTCCACTCTTGGCTACGAATGGAAACAAAGTTGATATAAAAAATATATTTTCGCAGAAATCATCTTTACTTTCATCATATTTTGCTTGGGGTAACATTTTTGAGTATCAAAACCTATCTGTGTACATCCCCCTCCTTTTCATAACCTATCATACTTTCATCAATCACAGTCCATTTTCTGTAGGCTGTTTTTGAACCCAGTCAACGACGGGTACTTCTGATAGTATATATATATATATATATATATATATATATATATAGGGCGACCCAAATAAAACGGGCCCGACTCAAATAAGGCCCCGTTTGTTAGTGTTTTTTTTTTCCGAAATAAATGAAACTTTGGTCATAACTAGTTTATTATATTCAAAATATCACGTCAAAACACTAGGGTCTTTGGCGTTTTTTCTCCGTTGACTGTAAAATCCCCAGAAAAATTATTGAATGTCCTCTGTTTTTTGGGGTCCCCCTATACACACACACACACACACACACACACACACACACACACATATATATATATATATATATATATATATATAGATAGATAGATAGATAGATAGATAGATAGATTAGATGCAATATATAGTAATAATTTTAAAAGCCTAAAAAAAATCATGCACCACTACCGAGAATCGAAACCAATATTTTCAGCTCAGGATTTATTTTGCCTCTGCTTTCAATGACTGGCTCTGAAAACATGTTCACTGCAAGGCTAAAAATTAAAACATGAACCAATAGCTACTACGTTATTCATTTGTAATGCTGGTGTTCGACCTTCACCTGCCAAATTTAATTTTTTTTAAATTTTCACACTTTTACACCGATTTTCCGGGCTAAAACCGAAATATAAAGTTTTGCATGGATTCAATACCTTATATATGAAGTTTCATGTCTGTAGACCAAAAAATCTAGGAGGAGTTTGGTAGGCAAAATTTGTTAAACAAAAATACATATGTATACATAAATATATATGGAAACAATTTTATGTTTACTATAAACTTTTTAAGCAAATATTATGCAAGTATAAATCATGTAGAATATCTGCATGAATATAATTACACGTAATAGTTAACTAAAGAGTATTATCCCAATAGAAAACCGAAGCAACTAATAAGGAATTAATTTAAATGAATGTTTAAAAGAATATGCAAATTAGCAAGATCTTTTGCTAGTGAAATCAGTTCCACAACCCATATATAAGAAAATTGTATTTTCTTTTTAAATATATAGAAATAGGGTTTTTAATATGAAAATCAATACACACAAAGAAAAACGAATTCATAGGAGTATAGATAATATGTATATATATATATATATATATATATATATATATATATATATATATATATATATAACAACAAATATATGGTTTGTGTAACTCTGATGGGTGACGAAACTCGTTATAATGTAATACATATTAGAGGAAGATAGTGCAGGTCTTCTTTTACGTCAGCTTTAGTTTCTCATCATCACGAAAAAATACTATTCCATAAAAATAGTGTAAAATGCTAATCTATACTCCTATAAATTCGTTTTTCTTTTGTGTGTATTTATATTCATATTAAAAAGCATCTATTTATTTAAAAAAGCAAATACAATGTTCTTATATATGGGTTGAGGAATTGCATTCACTAGCAAAAGATCTAGCTAATTTGCATATTCTTTTAAACATTCATTTTAATAAATTCTCTATCAGTGGCTTCGGTTTTCTATTGGGATAATACTCTTTAGTTAACTATTACGTGTAATTATATTCAAGCAGATATTCTACATGACTTATACTTGCATAATATTTGCGTAAAATTTTATAGTAAACACAAAATTGTGGCTAATATGCATGTATATATATATATATATATATATATATATATATATATGTGTCTGTATTATATAGAATATAAGCTATGATATATGTTTTTTTAAGAAACAAATACACACCGAACATAATTTATAGAAAGCATAAACCGAAAGCACTTGTTTAGAGTTTACTTTCCTATAACACATCTGAAGAGTTAGGAGTAAAAATCCAAGTTATTTATATTTAAAAATCCTCTGTTACTTTATCTACACATAAATGCAATTGAGAACTAGAACCCTGTGAAATTGAATGTGGTGGAAAAAAAGGAAACATATATTTAAAAATATCTACGATCATGAGGAAATATATAAATAAAAATATACATTATACAAGTTCTCCAAATTGCCACAATCAAGTAAACTAAATAAAATGTATTTTCTCTATTTAGAGCATGAATATTTCAAGTCAACATTCCAAAACCAGATGTATTTCGATTACACACATATATATTTATTCATATTTTTCTGTATGATGTGTTACATGTGTTTTCACACACACACACACACACACACACACACACACACACACACACACACACACACACACACACACACACACACACATATATATATATATATAACATATATATACATATATATATATATATATATATAGAGAGAGAGAGAGAGAGAGAGAGGGGGAGAGAAAGAGAGAAAGAGAGAAAAATAGATTGATAAATATATAAAACGTAAAAAATGAATAAGAAATATAAATAAAAATAAATTCATATTATCAGAGAGCTAATTCTACGATTTGCATTTCAATGGACTTAATAAATATTTGCTAGAATTGTCTTTATACAATGATGGTAGATATTGACTTGCTGCCGACATCCTCAAAATGTGACAAATCATTGAGAAGTGGGGATGTCCAGCCAGTCCCCCAAAATACGCTGCACTCTAGCCTAGCAAACCCCATACATGAGAATAGATATGTACTTGCTGCCTACTTGAGCAAGATGTGATACAAAGTTAGAAAGTTGGAAGGTTAAGCGAACGCCTGTAAAATAAGGGCACTCTTGCCTACCAGAAATTGCCTGGGCATCTTCGTCGGCATTTCCTTCAGACAGCAAGTGATAAAATTGTCCAATCTAAAGCCGAGTGGCAAGGCCTGGGAGAGTAGACTTGCTAGGTAATAGCAAGGTGGCGCATCTCTGTCCGAAAGGTACTGGGCCAGTTCCTGTCGAGGTGATTGTCAAGAACAGATTCTTGACTGGTCCTTTTATACCCGGTGTCTAAGCAACCGAATCAGCAGAAGGATTCATCCTCATCGATATAATGATGGTATGGTTAAAGGAAATGTGAAGGTTCTACTTATAGGCATTAGCGATAGGAACAGAACAGGTAAATAGAGGACATTCTGCTAACAACCAAGCAGTAACCGGGATCGATCCATAAAAATACTAGACTTTTTAGAATTCATGCGAATAATTTCTCCTGTCCACACGAAAAGAGGTCTTTGCCTTTTGAAGTTCAGACAAGCTATCCACCGAAAACTTTTAAATCTCTATGTTATGTACAGAAAAATTACCAATCGGAAACTTTTCTAAAATTAAATATGGATTCTAGTAAAAAATCACAATGTTCTGATATGCCTCACTAGGACGGACATAGGTATAGATATGATTTTAGTAATTAATAATTATCCAGATTTTCTTGATTCCGTAATTGGATAAATCTTCATATTGATTAGGGATATGATTTTGTTTGTTATCTTTATTATGGTAAAAAGTATGAACAAAATTATTTGTATTTTATAACTAGTTATTTATGCATTTCAACTATTCAGAAACCGGTTTTAAAATAACAATACAACGATAATTATATAATGACAACATAGAGTTACTGAAATTGGTTTCCATTATTATTTGATTAATAAGTGTAATATAAATATTGAAAATTACACTTAATAATTTCTATCATTTTGGCTTAGTAAATAACAACAAATATTCAAAAATATTACTAAGATAGAAATTGAAAATAACCTCTATATCAATGTTATGATAGAAATTGAAAATAACCTCTACGCAAAAGAAAAAACATATTGTCAATTGATTTGTTTTATAGGCAATTTTACTTTTGTTAATATGCTTTAATAACTTAAAATATGCTAATGTATCTAAGTAAATCTTAGGCTGCTTTTTATTATGAATATTTTAGAAAAAATGTCTCATGGTTTTGTTTGATTTCTGGATTTGAACCTAAATACATATTTGGAAATATTATTGCCGCATTCTTTAAAGATCAAATATTGTGGCATAAGACGAGAGCTTTGTCTTCACTAGGATTTTCTTTGGGTGCAAAACGTACGTATGCTTTTACTCCCACCTTTCTACGAACTTCGAA
The DNA here is from genome assembly GCF_053919585.1 of Euprymna scolopes. Taxonomy (NCBI): domain Eukaryota; kingdom Metazoa; phylum Mollusca; class Cephalopoda; order Sepiida; family Sepiolidae; genus Euprymna; species Euprymna scolopes. Next base: position 51,171,451 of record NC_136482.1, on the reverse strand, counting down.
AATCTTCATTTCCTTTCATCAAACATTATTTCTACTACATCATTTTTAATTCTACGGAAACACAAATTTCCAACTATTTTCTAGAGAATACACATTTTATTCTGGTGAGCCGTTTGGTATATTTTCGCTATTCCACGAAACACAAGTAAGACGTACTTGATTAGAAAATATGAATAAAATATTATAAGTATAATTTAAATACATATTCTGGTTTTAGAACGTCGACTAACAATCAATCAATCAATCAATCAATCAATCAATCTCTCTCCCTCGATCTCTCTCTCTCTCTATATATATATATATGTGTGTGTGTATGTGTGCATGTGTGTGTGTGTAAAGATAAACATAAAAATACGCAGTAGTTTTCAATACAAATCCAGACGCGAAGAAGGGTAGAAGTAGAAGCGCGTGCCTGAGCATACGTATGTATAAGTACAATACCAGCATATATGCAGGTGTTAATATCCATTTTATACTTGTAACTATATCTTTTACTTTTATTCGGCACTGATCAGTTCATTTTATTTTCTGACATTGGATTACAATACAGAAGATATAAGGAAATTTGCTTTACTAAAAATAAACAACAAAAAAAGGCAGATAATATATCTAGTTACTCATTCTTTCCCTTTTATATATATGGTTTTTAAAATTTCTGATATTTGTTTTTATCCTCACAGTTGTTATTATTATTATTATTAGTATTATTATTAGTATTATTATTATTAGTAGTAGTAGTAGTATTAGTAGTAGTAGTAGTTTTAGTGGTAATAGTAGTATTTATCTATATTTCTTAATATTTTAATTTAATTTTTGTATTTTATTATTGTTTATGCGCATATATATATTTTTTAATTATATTTTCTGACTCGAGTCCTTTTAAATTGTCTTCACTCCCTATCCCATTTCTTATTAACTCTCATTTATTCATATATATATATATTTGTTATTGTTGTTTTTTCAAGCGATACATACGGTTAATATTGGCTCCGCCTCGAAGCTCATTTTTTATTTACTTAGAAAGTCGCCCTTTTAATTTGTTTGGACGTATATAACATTTTTATTTATTTATTATTTTTAAAACAGTAATATACGTACACGCGTATTTCGAGGTAGTTACCTCTCGTCAGCGTAGTTCAACTGTTTCTAGGGATCGAACCTCAGACCGTGTTTACCACAGTCCGGTGCCTTAACCGTTAGGCCACAAACCCTAGATGAATTTTACTGTATATTTTTATCGCTTATAAATTTAGATTTGTTATTGTTGTTTTTTACAAGCAATACATACGGTTAATATTGGCTCCGCCTCGAAGCTCATTTTTTAATTACTTAGAACACACACATACACACACACACATATATATATATGTGTGTTTGTGTGTATGTGTGTATATATACATACATAATTATACACTCGTATTATACATCATGTTTATGTTATTACACATCATGTATTGAGTAATGTAAGTAATAGCGTTTCTATATCACAACAAACAACTTAGTTCTCATGACAAGCTAAGGTGTGTCCTGTCTACATGAATACATTGTTTTCCTTTAATCATCCATCTGTTTATCGGGAAGTCATACAGAGACATTTATCATTTTATTTAGAATCAAAAGATCATATTTAATAGACGCAAATATATTTGTTTTTCTATTGTCAACAATAAAAAGTAATCTTTTATAAAATGAGATTTTGAAAAGCACGTTCAAATAAAACGTATTTATTTTTTGAACTTATGTTGAATTATCTGTCTTATTTCTGTAAACAGGAATAACTTGGGATATAAAAACAAATGTTTCTATGTTGTCAGTGTGAAAATAATGATGGCAGATTTTTCATTTGATAAAGTGGAAGACAATATTTGTATTTCTAAATGAAAGATTAAAAGAAAACTTGCTTTTATTACATAGTAGTCACCACTTATTGAGGCACAGAAACCACTCAGGGATAAGGGTTATTGCATGTACAGTAATCAATGGGATAAAATCGTAGTAATCGTTAGTAATGGAGATTTGATAAGGGGGCGGGTTATCAGGAATTTGTTTATGTTGGACTTGAAGACACCCAAGCTGTAGTCAGGTGGGAACCAAGCAAACGGAAGAGAGTTCCACATGCGCGCACTTCTAAGAAAGAAGCTTTGTTCATGGAATCTACGTTTTGATTTAGTCACAGATAAAGAGTGGGGAAAATTATTGACAGTGGTTTCAGCGAGACGTGTGCTTTTCGTGAAAGATTGGCGAGGGGGGCAGAGATTGGAGCTCAGACGAGCACTTGCCATGGAAATAACGATAAAGCAGAGACAGGCTCGTAACGTCCCATCTTTAGGTGCCAACAAATGATTTAAGTATGTGTTTTAGGAGATCATTGATGTGAATCAGGAAGAAAGTTGAGCTCAGAATGGACCCCAGCATTAATACTGTGGGTCTCATATTTATGCCCATCGACTACTACTCTTATGAGCCTATCAGAGAGAAATGATTTAATAATTGAGAAAACATTTCTAGTTATATCGTAGCTGGAAATCTTGTGGTTAGGAGAACTTTATGCCATAACTTATTGATACGTCAAGAGCAATTTCCCTAGAAAAGAAGCCATTGTCGAGAGATTTACTAATCCTATGAGATATAACTGTTAACACATCTGCTCTCGATCTAGCAGAACGGAAATCATATTGTATGTCACTAAGAAGATTATTTCTGCTAAGATGGTTGAATACTTATTTATTTAATATGGATTCCAGCAACTTACTGATGACACACAGGATACTTCTTGGTATGTACTGAGAGGGCGATGACTTATCACCTGAATTCTTAAATGCAGGTCACACTGATGAGGGTTTCCAGGGTATTGGGAAGCAATTCTCCTTAAGACAACGTTTACACAGTTTTGTAAGTATGAGGGCAAGTTCTGGTTCGAGCTTTGTCAACACTATAATTGCAATGCCGTCAAAGCCAGTTGCTTTACTGGAATCAAAGTTCTTGATTAGCTTGGCGATCTCTTGCACAGATATTTGTATGTTGTATGGTGTGTTGTCTGTTATAGGAGGAAATTCGGGGAGTTGATGGACTTGGTAGCATAGGGTAGAATTAGTTGCAAAGTTCTTGGCAAATAGTTTGGCTTTATCTGATGCTGACGAGATGACCTCAGGTCCATAATGCTGAAATCGGCCAATTTAAAGTTATGAAAACCCTCATGTAAAATGCAATAAAGAAAATTACCAGAGTGAGCACATTATTTGCACTTGTCCTCTTCAACGGTAAGTTATTTTCTATTTTTTCCGTTATATCCAAACCAATTTCTATATTTGAATGAAAACTAATTCATATTAATCTGTTTAGATGTATATGAATAAAATCTAATATTTCAATTCCAGTTGAGGACCGTGAATATCTAAAGGAGCAGAGGAATAAAATAGGGCCGAAAGATTCTTTTCAGCTTGGTCCAGTTGATAAAAATGCTATAAAAATAAAAACGAACCGAGAAGGGTTTATAAAAAAAACGTACATTTATCACAAACACCTTCAAAAACAAAACTCCAGAGGTTAATAAATTTTATTGTAAATGTGTAATTTTTGCATAGGTATCACCACTTCTCAAGGCCCAGAGACCACTCGAGGATAAGGGTTAAGAGTGTACAGTAGACAATTTAACAATATAGTAATTGTTAGTAATAGTATGCCACACTTTTGTTGGTTTGAATTTAAAAAAAATAATAATAAATTCCACAGCAATTGCACATTTTTAATATGATCCAGAGGATTAAGGAGCAGCCCCATTAAATGCAGCAGATCACATAAAAAACATACATACATCCGACGGCCTGAAAATCTTTTATATTCAATGATCAAATCTGCGGAACTTGAAGTAAGAGAAGAAGCTTTAAAAAGGATTATGGCCATTAGGTAAGTAAACATTTATTCATTTATCAACGACTCAATTATTTATTTCAATTTATACAAACATTTGTAAGATTTTATCTAATTTCACCATGATTATAAAAGCAGTACACATTGAATTTTTTTAATATTCAAATAGTTGTCATATTCTTACAGAAGTGGGGAGTCAACCAAAAACGATTAAAATACCAAATATTAATTCTAATGCAACTCATTGGGCACAATTAATAAATTTGTGGTATTTTGAACCACCAATGACGGAAGTTTTTCTGATTCTGAACTTCGAAAATCATTATTTAATGGGAACAAGCTTGATTTGTTAGATTTGCCCTCACATTCTCAGGGCGTGGAACGGGCAGTCAAGTTAACAATGGAAGCATCAGAAACTGTGTATGGTTTTCAATCAAGACGTCGACACATCACAGCCAAAGTATTGTGTCAGAAATTGAAACCATCATTTTTGTCTAAGGGCTCTTATATGGAACAATTTGACTCTATATATTATGCTCTATCAAAATAATGTTTCGTCATTTTCTTATTTGGTTGTTTATTATATTTTCACCTATAACAGAAAAATAAATCAATTTAAAGATATTGATATATTACTGCTTAATGAATGAGTTGAAAGCGATCATTGAAAGAAGATATGTCAACGTACCTATTGAACAGATTAGGAACGTTTACGATTGAATCAGTGAGCGTTGTCATCTATTCATGGACCACAATGACCATTAATTTGAACACGTTCGATAATTAGCTAGTTTCTATATTTGTCCCAGTAGTTGGTGTATAACACTTTTCTTTCTTATAATAAAGATTTCTTTTATGATCGTGTAAAGAGTGTATACATTTTCTTAGGACACACTGCATCAACATTACTGGAATTTTAATATAGTAAAATATTGGCTATAAATATTGATAAGGTAGAACTGCTCTTTAAATTAAGCTCAAACATATACTAATAACCGCAACATGTTCTCAAATTAAGATATCACATTTTCACCAAAGAACATAGCAATACCATTATAAAAGGTATACATAATGCATATGACCAAAGAAAAGAATTAGACTGAGGATCTTCCGCCATTAATCGGGAAGAGGATAAGAACACAAAATAAGGATACAGATGGAATATAACAGAAGAAAAAATACTGCAGAATGTATAAAATGAATGCAAGGATATCCACATTCATTAGAAAACTTTAAATTAGACATTTTGAACTCTGTGAAGGCTTTAAGAGTAAAAAAGACAGAATACTTTAACCCCAAAATAACAAGCATAAATAATGTATTCAAAAGTAATTTACAATAATAACATAATAGTCCAAGCGTATAATACAATACGCATATATAGTATGAACTTTGAAACATATAATAATATTATTTGGCTGAACTAAATAAAATTATAAAAAGGCAACGGAAAAGATATTTATAATATAAACTAATCAGCATTAAAAATATGTGAATAAATGAACATTCAAGATAAACAAGAAATAAACTAAACCTACGGATTTTGTTGAAAGATCACAAATCTTACTTCATTAGTAAACCTAGCACAAGGTTAATTACACAATGTTTTTCAGATTGAGGTAATATAAGTAAATAAATATATATTATATCATCTTTAAAATCTAACATCTTACATAAACTTTGGATTTCTTCTTAGCAGGTGATAGATTACCAAAAGACTAAACTCGTTATGCTTTTTATCGACTCATATCATGCATTTTGAACTATTTGATAAAGCACTAAAATTAGCGAAAAGATTAGATTAAATGGAGAGATTATTAAACTAGCGAGGGAAACTTGAATTAGATATGATAATGAATTATAGACAAAGAAGGATACAGAACACCATTTTTGTGTTACGATTGGATTTCCGGACTAATCTGGTAGGTCTCTAAATACTATAGGAGATGTATGAAAAATAACGGGTTATGATGGATGGTTGTACAGAGATAATGCTTTATTTTTATTTTATTTTTATTTTTATTTAATTCAAGCAATCGAATTATATAAAAGTTAGAAAGAAAAATAAACTATATTTTAATGAACTTAAAGACTGCAATTGTAAAGTAGTGATTTTTTTAAAATATAGCTCTTAATATTTAAGACAATACAGATGAACCGTATTACAAATATAACAAAACACTGATATATTGATAGATTATAAATCTTATCATCCTAAGGCTATGAAAAAAGCTATCATCCTAGTATATCATAAAGAATGTCCAGTTGATCTCAAAATGAGATTATATTTGAGTAGAATACGGATTATTATAATGATGTTTCAATTAGATCATGATATCAGGGAAAGATAAAAAAATCATCAAGGATGTAGATAATAAAAATAGCACAACAAACTACACAATATCATATAACATAGCAATGAAAGAAATAAGACATATAAAATTAGATGTAACAATAATAAGAAAAATAAAAAAAGTGAAATTAAAAATAATGAAAAGCATATAATAATAATAATAATAATAATCCTATGCAGAGTAAGAGAAATAGACGAAAAAATATGTCTGGTTTTATTCTTTTTTTAGTGAACTTAGACAAAAATATTCCTAAAGTGTTTTACAAAATAATTAATAAGAACTCTCCCCCATATAAAAGATTAAGTAAAATAATTAAAAAGAACAGTTAAACTTTCATTCTCAACCGTTTCCAATCTACTAAGTATTATAATAAGTTCTAACAATAGTGAAATAAACAAAACAGTAAATAATAATCGGATTGAATCAGGTGTACTAAATTTGGAGCGAAAATATAACTGTAGAATACCTAACAAATGTCCATTGGAGGGCAATTGCATAGATTTTAGAATCTGTATACAATGTGACGTTCACGTGTATAATAGTTAAAAGATATACCTAGGAAAACTAGATGTTTTTAAGAACACATACTGAAATCATGTTGCGACATTTAAAATTGAACCAGATAATGAACATGAGCATAATAAGAAAAATAACGATAAGAACAAAAATGATTCTAAACATAAGAAGTGGATGACACGTGCATTTGGTGTTTGGGTTAGGAAACCACGTGAAAACAAAAGAAAAGAATTTAAATTGAAATGATCAATAATATATCATTACTAAACTATCAAGTAAAACTATTGCAACCTAAATAATTATAACCTTAACAGGAGAAACAGAAGTAATGATAATTTTTATAATCGTTATTAAATAACACCCGAGTAATTTAAATAACACAAGAATGAAAAGAAATCTAACATAAATAACTGCAAGATATGCAGACAAAGAGATTAGGATATATTAAAATAAAATTAATCAAAATATAACGTTTAAGAAAACTAAATTAGAAATTTAACTGAGATTGTTATAAAGTAGATAATGTAAGAACTATAAGTTTAAAATTAAACAAAGGTTATTAATTAATACTACGGTCAAGAATCAACAAATGAATGCATGAAATTACAATAAATTGATAATTTGATAAATATTGACAAGAATAGAGTTATTTCTTTTTAATGTAAAGCTATTACGAATGATAATGAAAAGGAAAGGTAAAAATTTTAAACAAAATATTAGAAAATTGTAAGATTTTACAGAAAAAGTTGAAATTTAAATTATTGACAGTACCAGTATGCGTTTTCTTAAATTCTAGCTATGCAGCGTGAGAAAAAAGAAAGATGTCGAACAGAAGATTAAAATTACGCACCTGGCATTGGAAAAAGAGAAAGGTTGGTGTGAAGACAGACGCGACGAAAATATATTTCCCTTTTTTCTGTTACTTTATTTTTAAAATCATTTCTTATAAATTATAATTAGCAGTGTATCATTTACGAATTGGAAAGCGTTTGGCGCGACGAAGTGTCGGGCATTAGAAACGTCGGTAGTTCACCAGTAGTAATATGCGAAGTCACTTAATATGGTAGAGAATAATGGAAACGATTGCAAGCTCATCTTAATCAAGAATAAAAACACAGGAAATTGCCGAAATTTTATTATACAACCGATATACATTTAATTAAAGTAAATGTTACATAAGTAATGAGAAACATTTCAATACCGTACAAGGTATAAAGTTTACTTGCGCGAGTCTTTTGCTTGTGTGCGAAAATGTTTGCGTGTGTGAAATACAGGGGCGTTGGTGTCACACGTCTGCATGGTGTTTTGTCCGAGAAAGAAGTGAAACAGAAAGGTACGACGGTCACAGATGTAAGGTGCTAACGCCCTTTTGTAGCAAAGAATATTACTGCCAGAATAAAGGGGCGATGATTTTGTTAACCTTAATATAACAAATTTGTGTCCATGTGTTCACTTGTGTGTGGAATGCAATTATCACACACACGCACACACACACATATATGTATATGTATAAATTTATATGTATTTAGATATATATCTATATTTATATATACGTGTACAGTGCGGATCTAGCAATTAACAGACCATAAACTAGTACACACGGCATGGGCTTTTTCCGACGGTCTTGTATCAGAAGTATCCAAATTGTACAAGTGAAGATCTACTCGATGAAATAACAGCCCAATATCTTGAGCTCATGAATTCCGCCAACACCGCCCGAGCTTTAATAACAATAAAGCGAAATCGAGAAAAGGTACTCATAGACTTAGCAAAGAGAATAAACTGATTTGTTACCTTTAAGGGACGTAGATATAAGTGAATGAGCAGGCTATCTTAAACGATATTTTATATTATAGCGTTAAAGCTCTGCAGGGAACGTGAAAAGTTCAATTAGATTTAGGGTATGTAAAAATGAACCTTAGACCATCTGTAATGCTGTAAGGAGTAAGTTCGGTTCGTGTACTTCGGCAAGACTGCAATGAGAGTGTTTCAGCTATAACCGGCTAGAACAAGACCGTTCACCTTAAGAAGAATTAAATAACTTTGCTTCAGGGAAAAGAAAGACCAAGTGTCCATTGAAACCCACCCACCACCAACCTAAACAGAAGCCATGTACATGAACATGAAACCATGTAAAATTCTCAAAGAAAAGAGTAACTTAGGTTAAGACTGATCCCAGAAGACACAGATCTCTAAAAAGTGGCGAAAAAAAATTCTATATGGGCACACCGCAGACGTAATATTTATTACGGGGTGTCAATATAGTATTGTTTTCGTCACTTTTAGGACAGGTAAACTGTGGTAAATAAAGTGGCCCCAAGAAACATACTAACCCACCATGGTCCCGAAATAGTGTGTATAGTTAAAATCAGGCATAAACCGAGAGGCACTAATCGAAACTAAATCGGGAATCCTCCCAAACCTGAATTGAAACACTCTAATTCCGAAAATTAAAAAAATATGAAGCCTCTCCCACAACATGCTAGTAATAGACGCCTATGAAATAAATGAAAATGCCTCCCAACCGGCCAAAAAATTTGAAGAAGAGAACACAAAAATATAATTGTCAAAATTGGATAAGGACATTTAATGTTTTTCTGAAAAGAAAAATTATCAATTAAAAATATAAAGGTATATAGACTTACAATGCTATATTCAAGGGACAATTGTAAAAAAATGGAAAAATAACTTTTTTATTTTACACTAGCGGAGGGTAAATGGCGGTGTCCGGGTGTTTTGAGGTAAATCAAAACACCGGGGGTGTTTAATAATAATAAAAAAATGTTTTGGTAGGTGTATGAGAATCGAACCCGTACCCTTAAGTTGGAAATTAATGTGTGAAAAAAAAACCGTGTTACGTTAACCATTGAGCCACGACGACAGACAAAGTCAAACTGGTTTTCATTTATTTATTTATTTAACTATAAAATCAGGCGTGCGCAATAAAAGTGAACTCTGCTGCTCCCATTTTGACCTAATTAAGAAGGTCAAATAGAAGTCACGCAGCGTTTGGGTTTGTTTATCCAAATTTGACTGTTTCTTCCCCCAACAGATGTTGAGGAGGGGAAAGCAGCTCCTAATTGTCCAGATTGAATCTGATATACAAGATTGATCCAAGCTGATTGCTTCTGAACGTTTTTCCCGGCGCAATGCCGAAAATACGTCGTTTGAGTTTAGTTTCACTTTATTCATACTAAAAAGCCCGATCAACACGCGAGAAGCCAAAATAGCAATAATTTTGTAAAAATCGACGTAAATAAATCTATACGCTACGCGCTTTTTTAATTCCTAGATGTTATTATATAGGACCTATATTAACAGTTTTAAGCGAAAGTAATGAACCTGGAAAAGCCTTTTGAAGACACACACGAAATGGCCACACACATTTTGCCTTTTATATATATAGATAAGAAGATAAGAAGGCGTATATTAATTTAAAAAATAAGAGAAATACGTGCTATTGTGCCTTCGTTTGAGGGTACAATATTTCCTGATTAAATTATAGTCATTTTAATTTGGAACAATTTATAGTATAGCCATTTAAATTTGGAACAAATCACAAAATGGAGGGGACGACTGGAGCACAACGAGGAAGCTCTCTTTAGGGGAGGTGCGGTTTCTACAGAAGTAAACGTTGTAGAAAACTTATCATGTATATATGTGAGAGATACGCAGATATAAGCAAACACAGATATATCAAAATACTAGTGCATAACAGCTTAAATCAATTTACTGCAGCAAAGAGGCGATTCCTTCTATTTAATGCCGACGAAAAATGCTGTCTGTAACGACGCGATGAGACTCGACGACAACCAGATCTGCCAGCCGATTATTGCCGACGACGTCATATCAAGCCTTGACATAAGGTGCCTATCATTTCATAAATTTCATTGCCCTGGGGAGATGGTATTTTGTCAGAAGAGAAAATATGTTTTCGAAACGCCACAGACAAACCAAGAAACTCTCCACGAAAGACCATCGTATATATTGTTGACTAAGTCACTGCGAGGGGCATGTTAAGACAAATTTACTTTAAAAATGAGAGATTTCTCCGATTTTGAGAATAATAAATATAGGAATGTGAAAAAGTCATTGATCATCATTCAACTCCGGGAAACATAGGGTCTCCATGCAAGGATATGTCTTATATCTATAAAAGTGAAAGTGCCTGTCTGTGTGTGTGTCTGTGTGTCTATGTATGTACATTCCCCTACGCAGTAACTTTGTCAATTTTTAGTCTACATACTCGAAATTTGATATGCAGGATACTGAGTTTTAGGAACATTGATGTGGTCGATTTGGGGCCAGAAATTTGGCAATTAATTGGTCAAAGTTCAAAGATTTGACTTTTGAGAACTCTAACAAACTCCTCCGACAATTTGGGGTCTACAAACTTGAAATTTTAGATATAGGTTCCTTGGACATGTGTTAGAGAATGAACCAAGATAGAGAGAGAGAGAGAGAGAGAGAGAGAGAGAGAGAGAGAGAGGAAGAGAGAGGAACGTGTTTAAATCATATAGTTAGACACGTAGACCGGAAGTCAAGATCAGCTGATCGTGGAGATTTGGTTGGGACTTGGAAGAGAGCGGACGACTTCGCCGTTGTCTCCTCCCCTTCGCTGGGGGGAACGCTGACGTGGTAGAAATAAGACCTAGAAGAAGAAACCACACAGGCCAAATTCACTTTCCATTCTTCTTTTGACTTTTGGGAACTCTAACAAACTCCTCCGACAATTTGGGGTCTACAAACTTGAAATTTTAGATATAGGTTCCTTGGACATGTGTTAGAGAATGAACCAAGAGAGAGAGAGAGAGAGAGAGAGAGAGGAAGAGAGAGGAACGTGTTTAAATCATATAGTTAGACACGTAGACCGGAAGTCAAGATCAGCTGATCGTGGAGATTTGGTTGGGACTTGGAAGAGAGCGGACGACTTCGCCGTTGTCTCCTCCCCTTCGCTGGGGGGAACGCTGACGTGGTAGAAATAAGACCTAGAAGTCTTGGAGTGAAACAAATCTTCGTCCCAAAAACAGGTACCAGTCTCCCTCCCAGACGAGATGTTTCAGATGGACCAATAAAATGAACGAAGCTATTTTGGTCAAAGTTCAAAGATTTGACTTTTGAGAACTCTAACAAACTCCTCCGACAATTTGGGGTCTACAAACTTGAAATTTTAGATATAGGTTCCTTGGACATGTGTTAGAGAATGAACCAAGAGAGAGAGAGAGAGAGAGAGAGAGAGAGGAAGAGAGAGGAACGTGTTTAAATCATATAGTTAGACACGTAGACCGGAAGTCAAGATCAGCTGATCGTGGAGATTTGGTTGGGACTTGGAAGAGAGCGGACGACTTCGCCGTTGTCTCCTCCCCTTCGCTGGGGGGAACGCTGACGTGGTAGAAATAAGACCTAGAAGAAGAAACCACACAGGCAAATTCACTTTCCATTCTTCTTTTGACTTTTGAGAACTCTAACAAACTCCTCCGACAATTTGGGGTCTACAAACTTGAAATTTTAGATATAGGTTCCTTGGACATGTGTTAGAGAATGAACCAAGAGAGAGAGAGAGAGAGAGAGAGAGAGAGAGAGAGAGGAAGAGAGAGGAACGTGTTTAAATCATATAGTTAGACACGTAGACCGGAAGTCAAGATCAGCTGATCGTGGAGATTTGGTTGGGACTTGGAAGAGAGCGGACGACTTCGCCGTTGTCTCCTCCCCTTCGCTGGGGGGAACGCTGACGTGGTAGAAATAAGACCTAGAAGTCTTGGAGTGAAACAAATCTTCGTCCCAAAAACAGGTACCAGTCTCCCTCCCAGACGAGATGTTTCAGATGGACCAATAAAATGAACGAAGCTATTTTGGTCAAAGTTCAAAGATTTGACTTTTGAGAACTCTAACAAACTCCTCCGACAATTTGGGGTCTACAAACTTGAAATTTTAGATATAGGTTCCTTGGACATGTGTTAGAGAATGAACCAAGAGAGAGAGAGAGAGAGAGAGAGAGAGAGAGAGGAAGAGAGAGGAACGTGTTTAAATCATATAGTTAGACACGTAGACCGGAAGTCAAGATCAGCTGATCGTGGAGATTTGGTTGGGACTTGGAAGAGAGCGGACGATTTCGCCGTTGTCTCCTCCCCTTCGCTGGGGGGAACGCTGACGTGGTAGAAATAAGACCTAGAAGAAGAAACCACACAGGCCAAATTCACTTTCCATTCTTCTTTTGACTTTTGAGAACTCTAACAAACTCCTCCGACAATTTGGGGTCTACAAACTTGAAATTTTAGATATAGGTTCCTTGGACATGTGTTAGAGAATGAACCAAGAGAGAGAGAGAGAGAGAGAGAGAGGAAGAGAGAGGAACGTGTTTAAATCATATAGTTAGACACGTAGACCGGAAGTCAAGATCAGCTGATCGTGGAGATTTGGTTGGGACTTGGAAGAGAGCGGACGACTTCGCCGTTGTCTCCTCCCCTTCGCTGGGGGGAACGCTGACGTGGTAGAAATAAGACCTAGAAGTCTTGGAGTGAAACAAATCTTCGTCCCAAAAACAGGTACCAGTCTCCCTCCCAGACGAGATGTTTCAGATGGACCAATAAAATGAACGAAGCTATTTTGGTCAAAGTTCAAAGATTTGACTTTTGAGAACTCTAACAAACTCCTCCGACAATTTGGGGTCTACAAACTTGAAATTTTAGATATAGGTTCCTTGGACATGTGTTAGAGAATGAACCAAGAGAGAGAGAGAGAGAGAGAGAGGAAGAGAGAGGAACGTGTTTAAATCATATAGTTAGACACGTAGACCGGAAGTCAAGATCAGCTGATCGTGGAGATTTGGTTGGGACTTGGAAGAGAGCGGACGACTTCGCCGTTGTCTCCTCCCCTTCGCTGGGGGGAACGCTGACGTGGTAGAAATAAGACCTAGAAGAAGAAACCACACAGGCCAAATTCACTTTCCATTCTTCTGCGATCAACCTGGAAGGTGAATAATAAACTATAGAACCAATTTCTTGTCTTGGAGTGAAACAAATCTTCGTCCCAAAAACAGGTACCAGTCTCCCTCCCAGACGAGATGTTTCAGATGGACCAATAAAATGAACGAAGCTATGTTCAAAATGCATGTCACATACACAACGACATAAACTCCGATAAGATAATCAAACACTCAATCCTTTATGATACGACAACGTAACAATCCTTTATGATACGACAATACAATCTAACTTAATAACTTGATTTGAGCCCAAAACAATAAATGTTAAGTGGGCAAAAAAGGGTTGAAATTTAAAAAAACAATTGACCTCTGCGGTCTCTTCCAAATTACTCAGGCAATTTCTGGTCTAAATATTTGAAATGTTACATAAAGGGTATTCAGAGATAGGGCAAGCTTTTTCATAGGTTTGGGTCGAAAATTTTTAGCTACCAATATATATATGTATGTATGCTTGCATGTCTGCCTAAAACTTTCAATAAAGGCCCCAGATTTTCACAAGATCAGTATCGTTTTAAAGTCCGACCTTTCATATGACAAATATCGAAAAATTGGCTAAAAACATTAATATCTTCCCCTTCAACTAGGCACTTTTCTACAGGGTGGTCACTTTTTTCGCCGATATTTATTAAAGTTATTCTCTCCTTTAGATTGTCTATCCTTAATTTTAAAAATTGTCGCTTCCGGTTTGGCGGTGGTCATAACAGTATAGACGTTAGGTTTTTATCCCGTTTTTTTCGCCTTCGCGGAACGGATTCGAGTCTGCCTTCATACTACCACATTTTTTTTGCTTTTTTTTGTTCAACAGACACATCCAAACACCGGGCTGAAATGACAGTCTATCTATCTATCTATCTATCTATCTATCTATCTATCTATCTGTGTGTATGTGTGTGTACATTTCCCTACGCAATAACTCTGTCAATTTTAAGTCTACAGACTCGAAATTTGATATACAGGGTACTGAGATTTAGGAAAATTTATGTGATCGGTTTTCGGCCAGAAATTTAGCTGTTAACTGGTCAAAGTTCAACGATTTGACCTTTAAGGACTCTACCAAACTCCGTCGACAATTTTGGGTCTAAACACTTGAAATATTAGATATAGGATCCTTGGACATGGATCTAACTTAATAACTTTATTTGGGTCCAGCACAATAAATTTTAAAGGGGGCATAACCGCTTTTTTATGCTTAACATAACCTCCACATACCCGGGCAATGCCGGGCACCCATGCTAGTATATCGATCAAAGTGAACGTGTCTGTATATCTCTTTGTGTGTGTGTCTGTTTGTGTGTGTACATTCCCTACGCAATAACTCTCTCAATTAAAGTCTGCAGACGCGAAATTTGATATACAGAGTACTGAGATTTGGGAAAATCTATGTGATCGGTTTTCGGCCAGAAATTCGTCTGTTAAGAGGCCAAAGTTTAACAATTTGACCTTCCTAACTTCTCCGACAATTTCGGGGACTAAAAAGTTGAAATTTTATATATCGGTTCCTTGGACATGGATTAAAACAATAAATGTTAAAGGGTTATAATAGGGGTCAAATTAAAAAACAATTGACCTCTGCGGTCTCTACAAAATTAATCAGGAATTTCTGGTCTAAACATTTGAAAATTTACATAAAGGGTAATCAGAGATAAGTCAAGCTTTTTAATCGGTTTGGGTCGAAAATCTTTAGTTATCAATGTATAAATGTATGTATTTATGTTTGCATGTCTGCCCAACACTTTCGACAAAGGCAGCCGATTTTCTCAAGATCAGTACTGTTTTTAAGGTCGACTTTCAAATGACAGATATCGAAAAAATGGCTAAAAACATTAATATCTTCACCTTAAACTGGGCACTTTTGTACAGGGGGCGGTCACCTTTCGCCGACATTTTAGAAAGGCATCCTCTCCTTTCGATTTTCTAGCCTTAATTTAAAAAAATCACTACCGGTTTGGCGGTGGTCGTAACAGCATAGACGTTAGGTTTTTACCCCGTTCTTTTCCTTCTTTGCGAACCTGGCTTCCTACAACCATTACTTTTTTTTTTGCTCAACATACACATCGACACACCCGGGCAACGCTGGGCTGAAATTCTAGTATATGTATAAAGTGAACGTGTCTGTGAGTCTGTGTGTCTGTATGTGTACATGTACCTACGCAATAACTCTGTCAATTTTTAGTTTACAGTCTCAAAATTATTATATACAGGGTACTGATATTTGGACAAATCTATGGGATCGGTTTTCGGCCAGAAAGTTGGCGATTAAGGGGTCAAAGTTCAAAATTTGACCCTTGAAAACTCTATCAAACTCCTCCGAAAATTTTGGGTCTAAATACTTGAAATTTTAGGGATAGGTTCCTTGGACATGGATCTAACTTAATAACTTGATTTGAGCCCAAAACAGTAAATGTTAAGCGGTCATAATAGGGATCAAAGTTAAAAAAATGTATATTTTTTGTTTTCCTTTTTGCTTAGCATACACCTCCAAACCCTCGGGCAACGCCGAGTAACGCCAGGTAACGCCGGGCACCCATGCGAGTTTATCTATGAAAATGAACGTTTCTGTGTCTGTGTACATTTCCCTACGAAATAACTCTTTTTAGTCTACGACTCAAAATTTGGTATAAAGAGTACTGAGATTTGGAAAAATCGATGTGATCGGTTTTCGGCCAGAAATTTTGCGATTAAGGGTTAAAGTTCAACGATTTGGCCTTTGAGAACTCTACCAAACTCCTTCGACAATTTGGGGTCTAAACACTTGAAATTTTAGATATAGATTCCTTGGACATGGATCTAACTTTATAACTTGATTTGTGATTAAAACAATAAATGTAAAAGGGTCATGATAGGGGTCCAATTAAAAAAAAATATTGACCTCTGCGGTCTCTACCAAATTACTCAGACAATTTCGTGTCTAAACATTTGAAATTTTACATAAAGGTTATTCAGAGATAGGGCAAGCTTTTTCATCGGTTTGGGTCGAAAATTTTTACTTACCAATATGTATGTATGTATATATATATATGTATGTATGTTTTCATGTCTGCCCAAGACTTTCGACAGAGGCAACGCATCTTCTCAAGATCAGTACTGTTTTTAAGTTCTTTCAGGCGACAAATATCGAAAAATTGGCTAAAAATATTTTTTCCCGTTCTTTTCCTCTTTTGCGGCACGGGTTCGAGCCCGCCTTCCTACTACCATTTTTTGTGCTCAACATACACATCAGAACAACCAGGCAATGCTAGGCTGAAATGCTCGTATATATATATATATATATATATATATATATATATATATATATATATATATTCCGAATTTCATTATGTTAATATAATTTAGAATTCGGTAATTATTCATATACCAATAACTTTTAAGTCATATAAGGTGACTTAATTTTTAAGCTTCAAAATAACCAGTTTTTGTAATTGAGCTTTCATATATTGTTTTCACACAAAAAAGGATATGATAAATAGCAAAAAATAGTGTATTTTCGTTGTTTGTTACAATTGTTTCGATACCATTCGCATAATTTCAAACCTTATATCGTTTGAAAATATTTACAATAAGAGTTTCTCTTAAGAGGTTGGGATAACACTTTTTAACGAACAGCATGGAATTCATTTTGGTTTTAAAGAAAAACCATGTGATAAAAAATTAACCGGGATTTTTTCCTTCATCGTTGTTTTTTTCGTTTTTCATTTGTTATTGATTATTTATATCTCCCTATTTTCGTATCTCTATTTTTAAATATTTTATTCGATTATTCATGTATGCTTGCAACCAATTTTCTGTGTTTTCATAATTTAATTTATTATTATTTTTCTCTAAGTTATTTATTTAAAATAGTTTTTTAAATACTTTACTAATCTTTCCAACCCCGGATCTGAGATTCTACGTTCCTACTGTATTGTTTTGATCCTATGTTCATTTCTTATCAAATATTTGTATTGGTGATGTACAATGTACTAGTTATGGAAAATAGCAGCAGCACAATCTGAGGAGAACTATGGCTGGCTGTTAGGTTTTGTTGGAATTTTTTAGATGGCATGAATTGGTCTATGCCTACAATTAACCATTCGGTCAGATCTGATACTATAGAGGACACATCCTTTTTAAACATGGAATGCAGAGGTAAATCAGATATGAATGTACGGAAGCTGTTCCAGTCAGCCATAGAGTATCGGTATACAGTACGGTGGAGGGATACGTCTGGGGACTTAATATATTTCATTTTAATCTTAACTGATACGACGGAGTGGTCGGAGGATCCTAAAGGAGAATGAACGGAACATGAACATAGCTCAGGGGAAGTTGAGAGAAAAAGGTCTAGAAGGCTTCTATAATACCAACGTAATAGATGCACTGAGACTAAAGCTGCTTTCAGGAACGCCAGCAACCACTGTAAAAGAGTTATAAAACATGCAAGAGAGCTATATGCCCAGTCTGTTAAATTCAAATTAGCTGATCAGCGGCTTGGTTCCCACCAGTTTTGGCAAATAACAAATAGGATCCTGAATAGAAGTGTGCGTTCTATCCCAACCATTATCAATGGACCAGAGGTCATATCGTCAGCATCAGATAAAGCCAAACTATTTGCAAAGAACTTTGCAGCTTATTCTACCCTATGCGACGAAGGCCATCAACTCCCCATATTTCCTCCTATAACACAGAACACACTAGGTAACATACAAATATATGTGCATGAGGTCGCCAAGCTAATCAAGAACCTTGATTCCAGTAAAGCAACTGGCCCTGACGGCATCCAAATTATAGTGTTAAAAAAGCTTCAACCAGAACTTGCTCCCATACTTACGAAACTGTTTAAGCGTTGCCTTAAGGAGAAGTGCTTTCCGACTCCCTGGAAAACCTGATCAGTATGCCCTGTATTTAAGAATTCAGGTGATAAGTCATCTCCCTCTCAGTACAGACCAATAAGCCTCCTGTGTGTTATGAGTAAGTTGCTGGAATCCATATTAAATAGAAAAATAGTAAACCACCTCAGCAGAAACAATCTTCTTAATGACACACAATATGGTTTTCGTTCTGCAAGATCTACCGCAGATGTGCTAACGGTTATATCCCACAGGATTAGTGAATCTCTTGACAAAGGCTTCCTTTCTAAGACAATTGCTTTTGACATAGCAAAAGCCTTCAACAAGGTATGACATAAGGGCCTACAAGATTTCTAGCAACGGTATAACTGGAAATGTTTTCTCAATCAGTAAGTCATTTCTCTCCGATAGACTCATAATCAGAGGCCTGCAGTATTAATGCTGGAGTCCCTCAAGGGTCAATCCTGGGCCCAACTCTCTTCCTTATCTACATCAATGACCTCCCAAAACACATACTTAAATCATTCGTTGACATATATTTTGATGACAGGACCATCTACGGCAACACATCAAAGGCTGTAAATGACAAAGTTCTCTCTGATTCTCTCTCCTCTGATCTCGAGCGCGTGGTTCAGTGGGGGAAGACGTGGCTGGTTACCTTTAATGCATCTAAAACGAAAATCCTATCTTTACACCACCAACGCTCTGATCCCCATCTGGCATCAATTGGGATGGATGGCTCTCGTCAGGGAGAAGTCCCGTGTTTTGACAAGCTTCTGGGTTTGACCTTTACTCCTGATCTGAAATGGAACACGTACATCAAGTCTGTTGCCAAGGTCGCTGGAAAGATGGTAGGATCCTTCTACCGCTCCAGAAGATATCTCACTACTGATGCAATTCTCTATCTATATAAAAGCCAAGTACGTCCAAGGATGGAATACTGCTGCCATATCTGGGCAGAAGCTGCAAAAAACAGCATATCCTGCCTTGACAGAGTACAAAATAGACTTCGTGGCTTAGTGGGGGATGCCCTTTTCTCTACCCTGCAACCTCTCTCCCACAGAAGAGACGTTGCGAGTATATCCTTGTTTTATCGTTATTTCCATGGCAGGTGCTAGTCTGAACTCCAATCTCTGGTCCCCCCTCGCCAATCTTTCGCGAAAAAACACCCGTCTAGCTGAATCCACTGTGAAAAATTTCCCCCATTCTGTATTTGTGCCTAAATCAAAACGTGTATTCCATGAACAAAGCTTCTTTCTTAGAACTGAACGCCTGTGGAACTCTGTTCCGTCTGCCTGCTTTCCACCTGACTACAACTTGGATGTCTTCAAGGCCAACATTAACACATTCCTAATTAAACACTTCATCAAATCTCCACACTAACGTACTGTACTTACAATAACACTTATCCCTGAGTGGCTTCCGGACCTTGATAAGTGGTGACCACCGTATAAAAAAAAAATTATATCGACATACTAATTTGTGTAAATTCAAAAAAGGGTTGTGATTTTAATTTAGTGTAAAAAAAAATTATTCTATTATTTTATTTAATGCTTGCTGAGTTTGCAATTTAAATTTTGAATTTTTTTTCTCTTTTATTTGTCCTTCGTACCAGTTTTTTCGTTAACGGTTATTTGTTAATTTCAATTTCTGAGGGAGATAACTCTACCTGTTTAAATTTTAACCCGTTTGCCATTTTCTATATCTTAATGAATTCCTATTATGCTGTTATTATTTAGCTATTAATTAATCACCCCCGTTTAATTTTAGGCTAACATGTTTAAATTTTAAGTTTATTATGTAAATTCCTATTGGGTTTCTGTTTTATTTCCAAAGTTTTAACCTGAGTGTGCTTCAAGGCCTGATTTTCTAAGGCTGCTTCAGGCTTTTGTTTTTTACTCCTTATGTCTTTAATTCAATTCAGGATTAAAGTTCTAAAATTCTTTTCCAACTATAAATATCTTATCTATAAATATTCTAATCATAAATATTCTATTTAACTCCACCATGTTTTCCTCCGATGAATGTGGGGCTATACTGGTTTTTAAATTTGAAACTAAAATATGATTTACTAAGCTTGGAGTTTTCGAGTTTATTGATCTAAACTAATATTTTTTCCTCTCTCACCTTTATTTCTAAGGTAGTGTTTCTAGTGTTGACTCTCTGTTAAGATTCAGATTCTTTTAAGTAGTAATGCATTTACTAATACATTAAAATAAACTCTGATCTTTAGACTCCATATCTAATTACCACTAAAATATATAAAACATTAATAGCTCCCTCTAATTAGTCGAGTTTTCCTTGTAGAGATGTTTCAACACGAAAACTTGCAATTATCAACTAAATGTATACCATCAAATGAAACCTTTTTGATTAGTTTGATTGGGAAAGTGAATACATTCCTAAGGAATACGAGATGGAAGGCTTACCACTTTGATTACCAGCATAAGCGATAAACACGAACTCAGGATACAAAACATAAACTAAATACCGAAATAAAACTGATAATAATTACAAAAAAAATTATAATAAACCAATTAAAAACATAATACCCAATAATATGACCATTCCATCTAAAAAGAACTGTATAGAACCATCAGACCACAATACAAAACCACATTAAACCACACGCATCAGTCATTAACAAAAATAAAGTCCAACCCCATATCATGCAACGTAAAAACAGACATAGGGACACCCTCTGGTTTAATCATCCATACTTCAAAAACGTAAAAACAGACATAAACAGAGAATTTTTCAAATATTAGAAAGTAATTTCAAAGCTCCCCCCATAAGTGCATTAAACTTTTTTTTAACATAAACAGGATCAAAATATCTTATTCAGCAATGCCAAATCTGCATCCAAAAATAATTAGTAACAATAATAAGGAAATAAAGAAAATACAAAGTACAAATATATGGCGGACTTTAACTGTATAAAAACACGTCCTTTATAAGGTACCTGCAAAGTAAAAAAGTGTAATTTACAGCTGCACAGTATCAAAAATCCAATGTAAATTCAAATAATAGCAACCATATGAATCTTTTCGCACAGACTAACCCCAGCAAACAAATAATAAATAATAACACCTCCATTACTCTATCTAACAGACTAATAAAATCAAACATCTTGAATAGCAATACCACTGTTAATCAAACTGATGTTGTATAGCAGGCGTTTCATATTTAAAGATGACGGGGCCATAACTATAGTGATGATGAGAGAGAGAGAAGACATTTATATATATATATTTTTTTTTTTTTTCAGTTCTTTTAACACATATTAGAGAGGAGGGAATGCTTCACTTATGATGATGATGGGGCACATAATACTTGGAAGGGTTTACAAGGTTCATTATAAGATGATAAACACAATTACCTTTCGTTCGTGATGAAGGATGACACAAGACAACAGTTACAACATAATGATGACTTCTTTATTCATCTGATTAGTCGATCGATGACACCAGGAATTCAAATTTAGATCTACATAGTCTAAATGTTCTCCCTTCGCTTCCGAGGGATCAACTGACCAACTGACTCCCAACTGATTGTCCAACTCTTTGACTCTCTCCTCAACTCTTAACTCATCCCCTCTCAACTAACTAATTCTTTAATTCTATATAAAGAATCTCCCTTTGTCTATGATGTCAGAAGTGTGTTTTTCAAACGTGACTAATTTCACGTGGCTTTACATATGTTTGTCCAAACAAAACCTGGGCGAACAAAATAATCCTAAATTCTAATCTAACCAATATAATTCAATTTGCACCGTTCATTCTTTTATTTTATGGATTTATTGTTTATTTATTGTAATGCTTAACATTAAAAATAAATGACACCAATAATTATAATGAAATAAATCTTAGTGATACTATAATAAATAAATAATAATATTTATAATAATGATAATAAATAAATAATAATAGCAATAATAATTATAATAATAGCAATAGAAATAATACTAATAAAATAATAATAATAATAATAATAATAATAATAATAATATTAATAATAATAATAATATTGATAATAGTAATAATAGTCATTAAATTTTTAATTATAAACGGTTAAAATCAGATTAATAATCAGATTATTTTATTATTTTATAGGGGTTTCGGAGTAAGACTCCATTATCAATCTTTTTTTTTGGCCGTCTCTAGCGTCCTCAGACTTTTTCCACTATATATATATATATATATATATATATATATATACATATATATATATATACCATTAGTCGAAACGCTATTGACATAACAACAATCAAGATGATGATGATGATGATGATGATGATGATATATTGAAACATATGTAAAGAATGTAAACGTGTGAGAATGTGGATCTATCAATACATCAAAAACTCCTCTGATTGAATCGTGAATAAATTCATATTTTCTACGACCCAATCATACTTAATGAACATAAACCTAAGGTGAAAACTAATTGTCCACCGGGTTGTCGGCATAACTATCGAACAGTCATTCTTATATCTTCATTCAATGGCACACGGAAACACGAGATATTTTTTATGAAATGTGGTTGAGATGTACATGTACCGGATTTGAAACCCAACATTAGCCCAGATAATTGTAAACAATTTCCCACGTCATATTTCATTGTATTGTAATTGAACAAATACCGGTTAATTTATATGATTAAAACTTGTTGGACGAGCCATACATGTAATAAAGCTTATTGCTATTAAATATGATTTAATTGTAGAAATAATTGTAAATTATTTTAACGATTCCATGAGTTGAACACTATGCGATTCACCAAGCACTTTTGGTTTTATACATTTATAGCGATATTTTCTAGTCTTTACCTTTGCGTGTTTCACCTGATGTATCATAAGTAGGGCTAGAATAACAATATATTCTTTTTATTGTTTTACTCTCGATTATGTATCCATTGATATCTTATAAGCTTTCATATAGAGTGATGTGGTTCTCGATTGATTAACTGGTTCTAACTGTGTCAGATATATACTCGAGAGTCAAAACAATGAAAAGAATATGCTGTTGTTATATCCCAAATTATAATCAATTACATATTAAATTATCTAAAAATTTATCAGTTCATCGGATTCAGGTAAATAAAAATCAAGTCAACAACAAACAATGTGCGTGCATGTATGTGCTGTAAACTTGATAAGAAACAAAACTTGTAATAAAAATGTGAAAATCTAAAATTTCGTCCACATTATTTCTGTCTCATATGTATGTGTAGAATAGCTTATGTTAAATATTGAACCATTCTTTCCTCTATAAAAAAGGAAAGACACTGATATAAGTAATATGTCTTAAAAGTAGATTATATTTTTAATATTCGTTTTGGAGATTGTTTTATGTAAATTGAATATTTTCTTTTGTAGTCGCTTGGCACAATTTATTCAATAATTGAAATGTTGAGTATATATATGAACAAAGAAAATAAAGAATATAAGAAATATGAGTCACACTGAAATGCTTCATACGAGTAAGCCCCCTTTTCTTTATATGGCGCCGTCTTAATTTAGCTTTTCGCTTACCGTGCGTTATATTGGCTCTTTAATAATTGTCTGGTTTAAATTGTTTCAATCTTTTCTTCGTTCTTTGAAACCCAAAATTTGTCTGCTTGTTACTATACGTAACTATATTTATGCATTTGCACGCATCGTTTCACCTATATTTTCACAAGTTCAGAATTCCGTCGAGAATTATTTCCTCTTCTCTGTTGGACACGCTCAAAATAGTAAAATTCTATATAGTTTTTATTTGATCACCGCCATTTTATTCTATGTCTCATATATTCTACGAAGTTTAATAAGATTTTTTTTTGGAAATTACATCTTTAGAGTGCCTTAATCGACTTCATCCCTATGATGACGTTTTATACCAAGCGTTTTAGTTTCTGTCTTGGATTCAATTTATACGCCGTTTTCCACATTATTTCAATCACTATTTTCTTTTCGTATGTTTCTTCGTTTTATTGCAATTCAATTTTCTTTTAAACTTCCTTAACCAAATGCATGTTATTTGTTTCAAACATCATCTCCTTTTTTCTTTGAAATTTATTTAAACATTCCTTTATACTGTCTTTATATTACTGCTATACTCACCATGAATTCCTATGATTTTATTTTCAATTGGTGGACTCACCCCCATATAATTTATCATATATTAAATTCTTGTACATGCACTAACTATGCTGAATAGGTTTGTGAATGGCTTAAAGGATACTACCTTGAATTATTTAATCAGATTTCGCAAGTTTAAATGCCATTTGATCTATTGAGGTCATTAGCACACAGATAATGTAAAGCAAATCATGAACCACACCACACATAGAAGTATGATAGCAACTTAATTTATGGTAGACATTCTCTCTTTACATCAACTAATTCGATAAGATGTATCAGGAAAGATTTAGCCATGTTTACAGAAATATATAAGAAAACATATGCAAGGAAACACAAGGAATTGTTAAAATTTAAAGATATATCATGTGTAAAATTCGTGATAAAATTACGGACAAAATGTATATCAGTATATATATATATATATATATATATATATATATATATATATATATATATATATATATATAAGAATGAAGTGTATATATAATTGTAAGTGAGATAAACAAATGCTCTCATTTTGTATCCTATAGTTAAAATCTGCGATAATATAAAATACTAACAAAATAGTTTATTCTGGGGAACTTATTTGTGAAGATATTTATTTTTAGAAGTAACTATCTGCATATACATCTTTGCAAATGATTAAAATTTTAGTATGTTATTATGGATAATAATGACTACCAGTTGTCAAAATTTCAGATTTTTACAGTTGTTATTTCTAACAAATATTATGTTTTAACATTTTGCCCCTTAGTTTAGGACGCTATGTATATATATGTGTGTATGTGTATATATATATGTGTATATACATGTATATATATATGCACATGGACGCTATGTATATATATATGTGTGTATATGCATATATATATGTGTATATATATATGCATATATATATGTATATATATATGCATATATCTATTCATATATAAGTGACTTTAGCAAGTTTTTATTAAACCTTTCTCTTAATATTTGGCCTACAGAGTTGGAATTTAATATATAGGGTATTTGAACCTGTAACACACTTCCAATTTTGTTTATATCTGAAAAAAAAATTGCTGCTAATAGGACAAAATTAATAATTCAGTTGATTATGGCAGAGTAAGGCGGATAAAAAATTCTCGTTCTTTTTTTTTCCCCATATGCACTATTAAACATATTATTTCTAAGTCGCTTTATACGTGTCAATATGTCGGTAGCTTATACGCTAACGACACTCAAATTATATATAACGACTAAGACTAGATCGCTTAACGTTCTTGCTTTAATTCAAGTAGATGATAACCAAATCATATTTTAATAACTTTTGAAGACAATATTACATATTGGATAATAATCAGTAGATTATTGTTTCTATTATAATAAATGAGAAATTCAATGTATTAATTCAAATACATATTAACGCGTATTTTACAATCGAGTAAGACGGGGAAGCCTGGTAGTATATATATATATATATATATATATATATATATATATATATATATATATATATATATATATATATAAAGCTGAACGCCTGTGTGTGTCTGGTCACGAATAGGCTCCTATATGGTTGACTATTTGAATAAAAATGATTACATATAATGATAGAAGATGTATCGAGGATCAGAAATGAGTATGTTTGATCTGGCAGAACGGTGGTTGATTAAAATAGTGGGGTCTGCGTTCGCGCCTGGCCCCCAAAGTATGGAAATAAAAAATGAAAAAAAAAACGTTTACAAAAGTTTTTTATATAGATGTACATAAGAATACTTTGATTAGTATGTTTCAACTTAAAAAAAGGGCTGGTATAATGAAATTGTGGGGCCTGCGTTCGCGCCTGTACTACATGGAAATATGGCACAAACTTCCACAAAGACTTTTCATATCTATTTACGTAAGTATACATTAAAAATGAAATATAATAAATCTACAGACGTACCTCTCCACCATACTGTATACTGATACTCTATGGCGGACTGGGATAGCTTCCGTACACTCATATCTGATCTCCCTCTCTATTCCATGTTTAAAAAGGATGTGTCCTCTATAGTATCAGATCTGACCGAATGGTTACTTGTAGGCATAGGCCAATTCATACCATCCAAAAAATTCCAACAAAAACATAACAGCCAGCCATGGTTCCTCCCCGAATGTGCTGCTGCCATCGCACACAGAAATCACTTTTTCCATAGCTACCAACGTAATAGATGCACTGAAACTAAAGCTGCTTTCAGAACCGCCAGCAACCACTTTAAAAGAGTAGCTGAACAGCGGCTTGGTTCCCACCAGTTCTTTCAAATAGCAAATAGGATCTTGAACAGAAACGTGCGCTCTATCGTAACCATTATCAATGGACCAGAGGTAATCTCGACAGCATCCGACAAGGCCAAACTATTTGGCAAAAACTTTGCGGCAAATTCTACCCTGTGTGACGAAGGCCATGAACTCCCCATATTCCCTCCTATAACAGACAACACGCTATGCAACATACAAATATCTGTGCGTGAGGTCGCCAAGCTAATCAAGAACCTTGACTCCAGTAAAGCAACTGATCCCGACGGTATTCCAATTATAGTGTTAAAAAAATTACAACCAGAACTTGCCCCCATACTTTCCAAACTGTTTAAGCGTTGCCTTAAGGAGAAGTGCTTCCCAACACCATGGAAACCCTCATCAGTATGCCCTGTATTTAAGAATTCAGGTGACAAGTCATTCCCCTCACAGTACAGACCAATAAGTCCCCTGTGTGTCATGAGTAAGTTGTGTGAATACACAATAAATAGAGAAATAGTCAACAACCTCAGCAGAAATATCCTTCTTAGCGACACACAATATGGTTTCTGCTCTGCTAGATCTACAGCAGATGTGCTAACGGTTATATCTCATAGGATTAGCGAATCTCTCGACAAAGACTTCATTTCTAGGGCAATTGCTCTCGACATATCAAAGGCCTTTAATAAGGTTTGGCATAAAGGCCTACTACACAAGATTTCCAGCTACGGTATAACTGGGAATGTTTTCTCTATCATTAAGTCATTTCTCTCTGATAGGCTTATAAGAGTAGTTGTTGGTGGGCAGAAATCAGAGGCCCACAGTATTAATGCTGGAGTCCCTCAGGGGTCCATACTGGGCTCAACTCTCTTCCTGATCTGCATCAATGATCTCCCAAAATACATACTAAAATCTTTAGTTGACATCTATGCTGATGACACGACCATCTATGGCAACACATCAAAGGCCGTAAATGATGATGTTCTCTCTGATTCTCTCTCCTCTGATCTTGAGCGCGTGGAACAGTGGGGAAAGAGGTGGCTGGTTACCTTTAATGCATCTAAGACCAAGCTCCTATCTCTACATCATAAACGCTCTGATCCCCATCTGGCATCAATTGAAATGGATGGCTCTTTTCTAAGGGAGGCCCCAGGATTTGATAAGCTCCTGGGTTTGACCTTTACACCTGATCTTAAATGGAACGCATACATCAAGTCTGCGACTAAGGTCGCTGGGAAAATGGTGGGATCCTTCTACCGCTCCAGAAGATATCTCACTACTGATGCAATTCTCTATCTATATGAGCCAAGTACGTCCAAAGATGGAGTACTGCTGCCACATCTGGGCGGGGGCTGCAAAAACAGCCTCTCCTGCTTTGACAGCGTACAAAATAGACTCCGTGGCTTGGTGGGGGATGCCCTTTTCTCTACCCTGCAACCTCTTTCCCACAGAAGAGACGTTGCGAGCCTGCCATTATTCTATCGTTATTTCCATGGCAGGTGCTCGTCTGAGCTCCATTCTCTGGTCCCCCCTCGCCAATCTTTCTCAAAAAACACCCGACTAGCTGAAACCACCATCAATTATTTTCCCCACTCCCTATTTGTGCCTAAATCAAAACGTAGATACCATGAAAAAAGCTTCTTTCTTAGAACTGCACGGCTGTGGAACTCTGTTTCGCTTTCCTGTTTCCCTCCCGACTTCAACCTGGATGTCTTCAAGTCCAACACAAACAAATTCCTGATGAACCGCCCCCCTAAGTAATGACACCTTACCAATTCTCCAATACTATTGCTACACTATTCCTTTGATTACTGTACACAAAATAACCCTTATCCATGAGTGACCATTGCGCCTTGATAAGTGGTGAACTCCATGTAAAAAAAAATGTTTCAGTTTGAAGAAATATGATATAATAAAATTATTGGGTGTTCGTTCGCGCCTGACCTCCATAGAATGTAAATATGCCACAAACTTTGACAGGAATTTTTAAAAGGGCGAGGGTCAACAATAACACCTTAACTTTAATCTTAATTCACGTTAGCTTATATTTATTTTTTTGAGTTGAATGATATTGTGTCGAATAAATTCACCTCATAAATTCACGTTCTTATTAAAATGAAAGCCCCCCACCAAAAAAGTTGGAACTTTAGACAATTCTCGACACAAATTTTACATAACTCTGTTTTTTCCTTCTCCACTTGCACGTGGCACTCTTCCGAAAATAGATAAAAAGATAAATAATAAAAAATAAGAACGTTACTTGTTATCGTGTCAAAAGAAGAAAAAATCCTGCTCACGTGATTACGTGTCTTTTTAAAAACATTTACATAGCCTTTTTATTTTTATTTATATATCTGTTTAAGCTTTTTTTGTCAGTGTACTAGAAGGAATTCAGTTGATTACAACACTTTTTGTGCGTCCTTTACATTACAATAGCACAACCCTGAACCTGACGGCGCAATACTGTAAAACTGAAACGAAGCTGCTCTGATTTTCTTCTTATTCATATTTATATCGATTCTTTGCTTTAAAAAACTAAAGTAATTACGTGTTTACTTTTTTAATATCCCATTTTACTGTTTCGGATTATTTTACTAAAGCAAGTAAAGCTTCATTATTTTTCAAAACTGTTTTTGTTTCTTTGTTTTTTGATATCTCGTCGATATTATTTAGTAAGGGTGTTTAGCAGAAAACCAACAAACGACTACTCGAAAAAATAAATATACAAGAAATAAATGTTACCATAGTCAATAAAAGTTCAGCTCATGTTTTTTTGTTTTGAAATAGTTTTTAATGCTCTTTATATCTTTTATATAAACTACACATGCCATAATCGAATATCCTTCAAGCACAAAATAACGGAAAACATTAAAATATCTTTATAAATATTCCTTACGTTGACAGAAACTCTCTTAAATTGTTAACACAGAATGCTCAGGTGCCCCTCCTTCAAATTGAAAACAGGGCACTCCATTTCAAATTTGCTGCCATTTTGATTTTTTTTTAAAAACCGGTTAGTGAATTAAAAAAAAATTACAAACTACTTAAACATACAAACCAATGAACTTTTCTGCCATAAAAGTAACTTTTATTGACTATAGTAACATTTATTTCTTGTATATTTATATTATTATTATTATATATATAACATTTTCTCTTTGTAAGGAAACATCATTTTGTTGGTCACTCTTGGCTACGAATAGAAACAAAGTTGATATAAAAAATATATTCTCGCGAAAATTATCTTTACTGTCATACTATTTTGCTAAGGGTAACATTTTTGAGTATCAAAACCGGTCTCTTTACAACCCCCCTCCTTTTCATAACCTATCATACTTTCATACATTCACAGTCTATTTTCTGTAAACTGTTTTTGAATCCAGTCAACGACGGGTACTTCTGGTAGTATATATATATATATATATATATATATATATATATATATATATATATATATATATATATATATAAGAACAACTGAATAGTTACATTCTAAGATCAAAATACAGGGCGGAACGATAAATTTGTCGTCCTTAAGAAAACAACACAACAGCTTTATTTTTAAACTTTTATTGATAAAATCAATTCGGGTAACTTGATTATGTAGTAGAGCTGGCATCTATTCAATGTAGCTGCTTCAGCATCAATCGTCACTCGATATGAGTCTGGAACTGCGACAATGCCTTTTCATAGAGAGCTGGCGGGAGCTCCGCGAATCCTCAGCGGATGGCGGCGATCAAGCTAGTTTTAGTATTATGGATTGTCATGTTGGTGATATTCTCTGAAAAAAAAACGAAGTATTCCAGCGGGTTCAAATCGGGAGGGGGGGGGGCGGACCAGTGAGAGAAGAGCACAAAATCGTAGCATTTCTTCTGCAGCCAACCCTAGGTCTCTTTGGACATGTAGGCCGGCGCTGAGTCTTGCTGCCACAGATGGATTTGGCAGCGGCCATCTGATTGCGCCAGAAGATCACTACACACTTCAGCAGATCCAGGTACAATTTGGTGTTGACTTCGAGTTGCTGGATGTGGTTCTCACTTAAAACCACACCAAAAACCATAATCGTGGCCGGAAATTTTGTTGAGCTGTATTGTCCGTATTTTTATTTGGAGAGTGCTGGCAATTGTTTTATAACTTGGATTGATAGAGAGCATAAATTGTACAGCGGCGCATCTCCGATCTCATTTGTTGCAGATTGTGTTTCTTAAGGCTCCTATCGCCTTTGGCAATTGTGCACACCCGGCCATTTTATAAATGGTTAGTAACAAGAAAAGAAAACTGTCTTATCAAATGAAAATGGAATCATGTCGTCTTTTCTAGGGCGATAACCGTGTAGTTTTTCAGGTCTTCCAGCATGTTAAAATTTCGGTACATTTTTACAGGTCCGTTTAGTTATGCATAAAGAAACAGTTATCGTTATGTCAATACTGTCTATTTGTGTGGATATAGTCTTTAGAAACATCCGAAATTATTTGCTTAGTTAGAAAAATTGCATGACAATATACTGCTGCAAGGAAAAAAAAAGTTATGGAAGACTCAAGATCGTGTGTTTTTCCAACAGGAATCTTTGTTCATAACTGTATACATGAACATACATTGAGGATTGACATGCAGAATGAGTTAAATATATAAGAAAAAACATATATTACGAAAGCAACACACACACACATGCACACATACATATATGCATGTATACTTTTGGAAAAAATATGTTTTTAAAATTTATTTTACTTATAGTGTATACTTTCCTTGTATACGAGTGGTAATTATAATTCATATTTATGCGAACATAATTCTTGTACAAAGTCGTAAAACAATTTTAGTCCCAATTATATGAAGCTAAAGTTATAAAACTATAGAAGCATGTCTATGCTTTCAATTTGTGGAATGGGAGCAGTTATAATTTTATAAAACAACTAGTAAGTTTAATTCAAATGAAGATACATAAATACACATTATGGCCTTTTTCTTTTTTTGAGAACTTTTCGTACACTAAATGATGATGAGGAAATTGCACCTTATTCTGTGTAAGAATACTGCTCCCGAAATTTATGATGAATAAACGATGAGCGTATTTTCATCAGCTTGTAATAGACTTAGAAAACTTATGCCACAGAAAACTAAAAAAGAATGGCGTTTGAATTAAGTTCCTCACGATAGAATTCATACAAGAGAAACTGAGCAGTCTTTTTAATAAGACTAGACTAAATATTGTCTATGTACGCATGTTTTCATTGTCGCAAAGGAAACATCGGATCTATAAAACTCTACTAAACTGCAGAGCATGGGGACACACATATGCACCTAACCAAGTTGCCATAGCGACATTAGAATTGTGTAATTGCTACTCTCTCGTGAATAAACGCGATGTACGATTGCGTGTTAACTTAACATAGATTTTTTTTCTTGCAAGACAGAATAGATTAATTTTGTAAATGGTTATATTGTATGTAGCGTTTAAGCGCCTTGTTTCTGAATAAACTGACATTTATTCTGAAATATTTGTTTTTCATTTTTTTTTTACGAAATTGTAGTTTTCATTTCAATGAACATTCGATTTAACTATTTAATAAAAGGCAGGTGACAGTATTTCTGTATATTCGTATGTTTGTATGCGTATCGAAAATCCAAAACTACGAAAAGAGACTTATAAAGTAGATATTGTCTAAACCGACGTTGCTATAGGTGTATTATAATAAATAAACGCAATAATACCTGAGTGTATTATTCTCAAAGTTATCGAAAATTAACAAATACGTATAAACTGACATACAAGGTGGTTGAACAATTTTTAAATATGAGAACACAATTACATTTATGAAATGTTCTGTTTTTATTACAACTCATTTATGATCGTAATTTATCAAAAAGTTTCGTTTTAATAGAAACTGTTAATTGTCAAAAGCTGTGAATTTGTTTTCATTTTTTATTATCATCTTCTCGTCGCTTTCTTATAAATATTAAAAATATTCATTTTTAATTATAATTTCATATTTGAAATGAATAAATTATTTTCGTGCGGAACTTGAAGAATGATTATTTTTATATTTACATAATTGAAAATATGTAGATTCTTTAGTTCTGCTTAAATGAGAAACGTCTGATATCCTAACATATTCAAGTTAATTGTTTCATAATTTTAGTTTTGTTGGCCACTGAGAGCTTGTAAAGATAAGTTTAAATTGAATTAGACTTACATTACACACAGTTTTCAATTTGAATTATCTACTAGACACTATCCTCCAGTCTCTCTGGTCTTCCTGTAGAAGGGTTCCCCAGGCAGACCTGACCTGATAATATATAACTCTACAAGTAAACCCTATTCAAATATTCAAGATCACATTATGTTTTAAACCTAATTGAGATGTAATTCGACACAGCTTACACTGGCTCATGCGAAAAATAATGTTGTTACTAAAAATAACAGCACAGCCTTATACTCACAAAAACTAGATAAATTCTTGATCTTGTGTCCAATAGGGAAATGTGTCAAAAAGAAGGTAAACTTTATCAAATTTTGATGGCCAAATTAAGAAATTAAAAAAGAAATTTTTCAATAACTTTATAAGTAAACATTTGATACTTAATAGACAGATTTATAGAATATTCTCATATCGAGATCAGATTTTTGCCTCAGAAATGGATTTCGTGATTTTTAATTATTTTGACTGAAGTAAATTGAAAGAACAATAAATTATTCTCTATTCTCACATGTAAAGAAATGTTTGAATTTCACATCATTTTCTATCCGCATCGAATGAATATTCTTTTTTACAAACTTGGCACCAGTTATCAAGCCTTGCAATCACTGGAGGGTTATGGTTAAATGAGTGTCAGATGTACGGTTCGACAACAGCGTGATTATTGGTAAAATTGTGATTTTTGAGCTAATTATTTAAGAGAACGGCTGAAAAAGCATTTTTCATATTAGAATTGAAGGTACTCATTCAGAGAGTGATCCGGACCTAACTCAGCGTACGCCCGGCTTTCCCCGGAACATGGCGTCAACAGTCGGAGTAAGCCTCGCCGAGATAATTAAGCCGTTTGACGTAACATAAAGCTGAGCCAATGACAATGTAGCGCGATGGTTTTCAACGCGACGCGCGTTCGCACGAATTTAAAATTCAAAGCAACAAACAACAATCATGAAGAGGAAGAAAGAAAACTAGTTAAAAAAGAAAAAAAAGTACACCATTTGCGTACATTAACGCAAGGAAAAACACATGAATTTTACAGCGTTAGCTGAGCAGTTGAAAACATCAGCGGGAATCTGGAATTTTGTCCGAATAGGAAATTACTAGCCCGGACGAAAACGTGTACCTTTTGAGGACATCTATGCATTCTTATTGTAAGAAGTAAGGTAAGCGATGGCTATGCCTGGAGGTGTCAGGGTAGCAAATTCCGAACGTTTACTTCGATCCGGATTGGAGCTTTTTTTCGCATTTCTAGGCTAGCAATTGCCATAATAATAAAACTAATCTATTTGTGGACGTCCAAGAGAGCAACGTAAAAAGATCTCCAGCGTGAATGTGGAATTCACTCGACGCACACCATCTCCGACTGGAAGAATTTCTTAAGAGATATTTGCGGAAATATTTTCTAAGGAATCCCCGGCAGATAGGGGGCCCAGGCCATAGGTGGAAATAGATAGATGACGCTTTGCTTAACCATAGAAAGCATAACGTCGGCAGATTACTCACACAGGGCTGGGTCTTCGGTGGATACGACCTTGCCGAAAGCCGAAACCCTCCTTCCATTAATAAAACAATATATCCTGCCTGGGACAACGGTCGTATCAGACTGTCGGAAGGCGTACAACAAAGGGGGGGTGGAGAGGGGTATCGCCATTTGACGGTGAACCACAGCCTTCAGTTTGTAGATCCCGAAAGGAAGGCACAACGGATCATGTGGAGCGAATGTGGGAGGAGGTAAAACAAAGCAACAAAATAGAATGCGGGACCAACCGGGAGCTTTTGGACACATATCTCCTTATCTCCTAGAGTTTATGTGGAGGCAAACATTTGGTAATGCTCCGTTTGTCTCTATATTAGTTCACATCGCCGAAAGCTACCCGGTTGATGACGAGCTTCCTTGCATGTACGCTATCACGTCCGCGCCCACTTTGCCGTCGTGTGATGCCCTCCAACGGTTTGAGGCAACAACAACGTCTGTTTAAAAATGAAAAAAAAATATCCCACCCAGTTTTCTTTCTTTTTCTAGTTTCCAGGTTTTCCTTAAAAAAAAAAAAGCAAAACATTGTTTTTTTCAACTTTTCTATTTTGTTAGGTTTCCCTAAAAAAAACAAAATAAACCATAAAATATTCCTTGAAAGTATTTATTTGACTTACCTTTGAACCTTTTCTCGAAAAAAAAGCAATATATATATATATATATATATATATATATATATATATATATATATATATATATAATATTGTTATAACATTTTCCTTTATAGTTAATAAAACTTAAAAATTAAGGTAGGTTTGTCTTTTCTTGTTTATGCTTTCATCGGCGACGCTCGACTTAATTTTCTCGACGACCCTCGGCTTACTTCGGCTGTTGACGTCATCTTCCGGTGAGAGCCGGGCGTGCGCTGAGTTACATCCGGACCAGTCTCTGCATGAGTACCAACTTGAAAACCAGAATGTTGTAGTCATCTGAGAAGCAGCATTGCAGTATTGTCTTGCACGGAAGGGAAATTCTAGGGGGGAAAACACTGATAAACTTTTCTTTTAGCATTAAAGAGAGAGTGTGAGTAAGAGAGAGAGAGAGAGAGACAGAGAGAGAGTGAGAGAAGGGTAAATATTGAGAATGCTTATAGCTAGATATTTTCGTTGGGAAGGTATTATATATAAGATCGAATAACTATCATGAAGATAACACTAACGTAGAGAAATACTAGGACCGCCTTTTCTGTAAAAAGGGTACAGTAGAGAAGCGGAAAAGGCATCGTACATTAGATTTTGAAGTCGGTAAAATATTTTATCAAGAAAGGAAAGCATGATCTGAGCAGAACCTCTGCAAATAAGACAGCGGGACTTCATCTTAGGACGTATTTTGTAACGGACGCGTCACGCGCATCACGTTGTAACGGAAACGATGTCCCGGGCCTGCGTCGTCTAGTGGTGGACCCCTCCAGCGTGACCAGACTCGTACTGGTCCCTGGAAAACATACCTCCGCTGCTCCAGGCACGTTAAACGTGCATGACCCCAAGTCCGTGTGGCGACATTGTCCTCTTCGGCCGTCACTCTGGTTTCGTGTCTGTGTCTTCGTCGTCTGGCGTCAGGTCATACCTGAAATAAACTGCATCTTCACTTATGCCGGCAATCGAAAAACAAAGAAAAAACTCTGAGGTCATTTTCGTTTAAACCAAATAAAATAATTATTTGCAATCATTCTACATTTGTTTAAAGTCATGTTTTCGTTATCCGCGCTTCGTGATGCAGGTTGTATACGTGAGATTTCAGGTTAATTCTCTAGCTAAGAACAAGAACTTTTTAAGTTAGTCCTTACTGAGATTTCTGCCCCTGTCTCTCACCCCAGGCGGGGCGAGAGCCGATGTGTACGCTTCTCTCGCTGACCAAAGACTGCCAAAACCCTTCTAACTCTTTTTCGAGTAGGCGATCGTTGTTTATATCAAAAGCATCTTCCTTCCTTTTCTCCATTATCTTCTATTCCCCCCTCTTTCTTCTCTTGTGAATTTCTTTTTCTATCCCTCTATTTTCTTATACTTTTCCCTTTCTCTCTTGTTTTGTGAACATATCTGTCAACTAGCTTGGTGGTCTCTGAGTTAAAACACCACGGGTCCCCCGATTCCGAGCAGACATTTTGGAGCCCAATTCCAGAGACTGTCCGAATCAATTACGTTAGTTAAAACTCATTCTCACCAGATCCAACTAGAAGAATAATCTCCTTTTTTCCGCCATTAAAACAGATATCATGTCTCCCGAACAAACGCCTGTCTTAATCTTTGACACAGTATCAGCACGCCCCCCCCCCGGCCATAAGCATTCTTATCTTCACCTAGCTGAACGGGACACCCGGCATCGTCCGGTGTCCCGTCACATTTTGCCCTTATACAAGTAGAGATTTTTATCGGGAGTAAGATATTTATGTAAGCGGGAGTAGGATTACTACCATTTTTCGACGTACTCGGCAACGAATTTGATATGTTTTCTATTTTCGATATGGAGTGAAGGTCAGTTCCAAAAGCTGGTAAAAGCACTGGTATCTCTAAGACAAAATCTGTTCGTTTCAACTAGAGACTTGGAATTTAGAGCGTAGATCCTGACATAAAAAAAAAATATTTTGTGACACATTAAAAGCAAGCCACTACATTTTACACATTGTACCACGTGCTTAAGGTTGCAAAACAGGGGAGAAAGATCTTGGTCATTATTGCTTTTCCAATTCTTACAACAAATTATTTCGTCGTTTGCATATATGTCGATGAATGATCTTAAAATATTATTTGGAAGATCATTATTACAAATTGGAAGAGAATTAGGACCGTCATTAAGTCACACTAACGTGAATTTACCCCATCAACTGCCACGTATTAGACAGAAAACATTGAGTGGTAGAGAAGACATTTTCAGATATTTCAAAGCTATCACTCTTGTGAGGTATACCGTTATACCAAACATTTAATCTATCATAAGCTATTACTCTGGAAACGCAGGCCCATTCAATATATTCACCAATCCTTTGTGACATCACTGTAAGCACATGAATTGCTGATATTGCACGACAAAAAGTCATATTGCTTGTCAAGTAATAGACTGTTATTGCTGAGCTGATTGAAATTGTTTTCAATTTAATACAAATTAAAGATACTTATGTTTGTTTCACGAGATACTGATTGATCTGAGATGAAGAATTCCGATCTCCAGTATGATAGGCAGATTGACGCAGTTTCTAATATGTTAGAAAAGTTCTGCAATCTGCCTAATATACTGATCTCAGTACAAAAAACAATCCTATTGGGAAGCATTTCCTCTGTAAGCAATATTTAAACAGACTTGTAATAATAGGAGCTTGTTCCAGTTTCAGCATTTACAACTCTATGATCGGAATGCTGCCAGATCTTATTACTTTGCTGGCACATAATCTGATATAAATTTTGTAACAATTTGGGTAAATTTACGAATGTCGATAAATATTTACAGGCTTGTTAAGAACAGAATTAAAAAGTGAATAAATGCGTAAAGAAGAAATATTTCCTGTAAAAAGAAAGTTGTATAAGTTCCCATTTGAATAACATCGTATGTCTCAACATCAATTCATAAAACAGCAATGCGTACGTTCCATTATTATATACTTAATGAAGTTCTGCCGACTTTCCGGTTCATGACTACTAGGCTGATAACGTCAGCCCAGATAAAATATTTACTTTAAGCATACTTATTGATACCACATCAGAAGTAGAAAGGTCATATAAAATCACATTTCCGTAATGAAATTATTGTCTAAACCCGGGAGAGAATAAGCAGGAAAGTACACACAAGTAAGAAAAATACATAAATAAAGTAAAAACGAAATTACTTCTTTTCAACAAACGACAGTAGAAAGAACTGAATTCAGCTCACAAAAAAGATTTTGTTACTATATTTTTGTCATATAATGATATTATTATTATTATTTGTAGTAGTGAA
Source organism: Euprymna scolopes (assembly GCF_053919585.1). NCBI lineage: Eukaryota > Metazoa > Mollusca > Cephalopoda > Sepiida > Sepiolidae > Euprymna > Euprymna scolopes. The sequence continues at coordinate 51,132,862 of NC_136482.1, read as the reverse complement.
AATATGTTGAAATGCAAAGTAACTCTGTACACAATATATAGCATGCTATACCTTTTCCAGTTCAAAATGGGAAAAGTTCTGTTCAAAATAAGAAATTTAAAAAAAATAAATTTATAAATATCCTTGGTTCTACAACAAAGTATTGATTTGTTAATTATTTTTAGCCTAATGGTTAGGTCAACTAAAAACCGCGATAACGAGAAGTGTGAAAGAACGTATCTTGGAGGTATATGAGATGGATGAAAATTGGAAAGCACTAGCGGAAAATCTTTCTATTCTGAAAACCAACCTGGTTTAGTAAGAAAAATCAACCTGATAACAAGAAGAGGGCCTAGAAATTGTAACGTCAAACAGGTGCATTTGGATTTTTTTTTAAAGCACTAATGGTTGAAAATCCTAGGATTACATAAAATGTGATCTGTGAAAGAATTGAAACCCAGTTTGGATTTAAAATGTCTAAATCTATAATAGCAAAGTATCTAGATATGATGATTTATACGCTTAAAGCTGTGCCAGGGAGGGAAAATTCAATTGAGAATAAAAATAAAAGTAGTTTATTTTGTTCCAAATTATCGAATAACCAATCTGGAAAATCCGTTTTATTTATGGATTAAATGAAGTTTAATGTTCATATTTCCAGAAGAGATGGGCGTTCTCTAAAAGGTAGGAGATGTAACGTAGTTTCAGCTGGTAACGTAGTTTCAGCTGGTTCAGGGTGTCAATATTCACGTTATTGGGTGTATTGGTCCCTATGGCCTCGTGTACCCTGAAATTCAAAGAGGATCTTTTCGAAAGAAAAGCACACAGTCTTGGATACGAGAATGTTTGAGAGCTGAAAATATACAATATAGGGGTCCAGTTGTGATGGTTCTTGACAATGCCCCGTGTCACTCAAACATTGAAGACGTTTTTAGTAAAAAAGAATTTCTAGGATGTGAAGTGCTTAGGTTGGGACCATACACTCCAATATTTAATCCAATTGAACAAGTACGGTCTTTAATCAAAACTTACGTCAATCAGGAATTTTCTGCTAAAATTGTGAGTATTCTTGCAATGGAGAGCAGAGATGGTTTGTCAATTACAGAACAAAGAGCAAGAGCTTTGACTTCATTAATTGAGGAAGAATCGGGAAGGGTTACACCGGAAGTATGCAATCGTCTCATAGCTTAAATTCAATCTAAAATTCCTGCAGCTGTAGCATTGGAAGATGTGTTCTTATAAATGACTTGAAGAATTTTTTTTATATTAGAAAATGTTAATAACTAAAATAATTTATAAAATATGTTTTATATTTATACTTATACTCATTTTTCCATTTCGAACTGAACTATTCCCATTTTGAACTGCGAAAGGTATAGTTACACATGTACACTAAATGACTATCTCTATTATATATGTCTGTGAGTATGTGCGTATGTTTTCATGCTCGGCTAAAATGAAAAAAACAGAACAAAATAAACACTCAAAAAGTTCATATATTGCTAATCCTCATTGCCCTAGATGAATAATATCTACAAGGTAGAAAAGTTAAACTAACCACTGATCCAAAACTAGTTCAGATTTCGTCGGGCGTTAAATGAGTTGCTTTCCAAATCCGATTATGAAGAAAGGAAACTAATTTTATCCGGAGATAATTCGCTTATGTTGACCCATTTCTGATGGTATCTATTATAAAATGAGTAATTTGTGTGTATGTCCATAAAAGAAATATACTGGCCGGCTAAGAAAGTCGAGGTTAGAGTAAGTAAAGATAAAGTGACAGATATAGAGATAGATGTTTTATGTTACACTTTCGACAGGTAAATCTGCTAATAATTAGAAAATCTCCAGTTCTTGAAGGTAAGAAACGTTCAGAATCTTTGAAAAAGGCACCCTATATTTGAAAATAAATTTATCATCTAAACACGGTTAAACATTTCCAAACTAATGATTTCTATTTCATGATCAATGCAAAGCTAACTTACAGATCAAATATTATTTTTAAAGTTTATTATATAAAGTCCTTATTTAGTTAATTAGAAGTTATTACACAATATATACCATCGTCAGTAACAGATTATATACTTACATTAGTAATGCCACCTATGTGATGGGCAGTTTACCTAGTTTGGTTACTTTGGTTAAGGCTAGGACAACGCGTACGTTTAAGTTGACAAGAAATGTTACAGCAGAAATGTCATAAAATACAATAGGCTGAACAGGAGGTTAATATTGAAACAATATTAGGATAGGTAATTCAGCAGATATAATGTCATATGAAATCTACGACAGAAAAGATTACGAATCAGTGTAGTAGAGGGTTCCTGAGATCAGAAATGTCTTCATGTCCTCGATATAAATGCTAGCAAGTTTCTTGAAACATTATGAGTCAAATTATAATGATCTTTCTTAAAATCCGAGAGAGGTCTTATGTCTTTTTTAAAGTTGATGTTTATCATTGATGAATGAATCATAAACTTATGGGCGTAAAAAGAACTGAAATTATCGTTTGACTTAATTGATTGTGGGAAACGAGAAAATCGGTTTTATTTCAAAATCAGAAAAATGAAACAACATCCAGCCTATACAGATTTCCCGTACTCTCACTTTTTATGGACAATGCTAAAACTTTTAGATTTCCTGATAACCAATGCTTATTGGCTCACAAGGAGCTTTCACACAGGTCATCAAAGATGTCTCCTTCAAAACAACCTGTGATGTTTCCTGGAAGCTTAGTGAAAACAAATGTCCCCAGATTTCGAGTACTATCCACGTCTTTCCAAATCATTTGCAAATGAATTTACGTTACCGCCACAGCCGCTTACCATTGATTTCTCGCTTGCAGAGGCCATTGGTTTCCACTGGAATTTGAGTGACAACAAGCCTTCCCAAGGTCCCACTACTCTTCAAACTTGTCCAGCAGAGGTCTGGTCAGTGCTCTCTCTCTTCGGGTTTTCCATCCTGGACCCTTCGCGGCTTTTTGGTATGACTCTTTTTTGGGGAGAGCGATGATGGGGCAATGAGAGTGTATAGAGAGGTGATAGAGATCTTATAAATATGCTGCTTTAATTTTCTTAGTTTCATATACCGCTTCCTCATGTTTTGCCTCTGAACAGTTTGTCTGGTTCGCTCAAAGGTTTTCCTTAATATTTAGATTCATTATAATGTGCTTAGAATTATTTTCTTGCACCACACAGTTGTAAGAATCAATGAAGAATTGCATAATGTTCTGGATGTGTATAAAATCTTCAATAAAGTTTTCTCTGTCTCAGGAGCAAATATGGTCGCTAACGTTACTGAATGATGTTTAGAATCACTAGCATTTTCATACATACGTTGGAATTCTCAATAAATGACATTACTTTCCCAACAGGCTGTTACGACAATCATTACAACTAGCAGAAATACGAAATACAGTCTCTCATTTTTATCACTCGTCGCTAGAAATTTGCAAATATACTGAAATACAGGATCAGCTTGATTTGGAAAAAAAAACAAAACATCCGGGTCGGAACTATACGGTGGGTGGGAGCACGCCGTTCAACAAAATTTGTCACAAATTCCGTTGTTTTGAAATTTGTGGTTTCGCGTTGTTATACTGCAAAAGGAATGTTCCGGTTTTCTCTGGTTATAGAGGGACATCTGAACAGCTTTATTAACATTACAACCTAACAATCAGAGGAGAAAGTCCACTGTGGCTGTTAGAAATCCCAGAAAACAGTGTACACCATTTTCCCCTGCAGATATCTTCTTTGCCGAAGAGTACGTAGTGCCATTCTATCTACTGCTGTTTGGACCGACTCGTAGTGGGGAAAACTTGTCTCGTCGCAGTGATTATTCAGCGATTAGACAGCGTTCTGGTAATTTTTCTTCTGTTAATGTCGTTAATTACTTTAAAAATGTGGTCGGTGTTAATTCCGATATCAAGCGAGAGAGCTTTACAATTCTTTTCTCTGTAAATAAAATTAACATTTCTGGTGGATAATGTGCGGAAGACTGACTGACAATCTAGATTTATAGTTGAGATCGACCTTTTCTTATTTCCCTCCGAAGTTCGATGTTACAGTGAGAACGAACCCCCTGGGAAATTACCGATATGCAACGTGTTGTAATGAGAAACTAATCACGTATAACAACCAGCTATCGTTCTGATATCGTTGCGGAGCGATTTGAAACAGAATTTGCGCCGTTCTGGTGGGTAAGGCGACCCTCCGCTTAGCCGAGCTATCTCGAACTACCAACCTAGTAATGCTGAAAATGTTTTTTTTTCCTAATAAAAAGAAAGAAGCAGACGAATCGTAGCGCTCAAAATAACGCATGAACAGGAGACTTGATAAAAAAGGACAATCTTAACGCTTGCAAACAAATTTCAGTGTTGCTGGATAAATTTCTCTGATTATTTTATGCTATATTTTAGATTTTGTTGGATGAATATTTACTCATAGATTGAACTCAGACGTCATCGTTGTTTTTCTCTTGCTGAAGTGGAATGTAATTGACATTATCTTCCAGTGAAAGCCTTCTTTCATCGGTATACCGTGTGTGGGTTTGAGAAGAAAGATGTCTTCTAATGTTTGACCAAGGCGTGATCGAATCTCGAACTGGAGGTGAATTCTGCCCCGTATAGTTTATTTATTTGTGACCTATTTAAGATTTACGAACTAGTTTTAATTTTTGGTGAAGTAGTTGAGTTCTGTGGATTCCGCGACCGTATTGGTCATACGAACTCTATATTTATCTCTTCCGACCTCTGACAGGACCTATCATTGAGGTCGCAACGTGGATGCATTATATATTGATTCAATAAGTCCTGACATAAGTTCCGTCGTTGGTAATTTTCCTCATACATAATCATTCGTGAAACTTAGTAAACGCCTTGCCATATCTTAGGGATGACAACATAATTTCTAGTGTTTTCTGCGATGGAGGCTGTACATGACCGTCCGGCGCGTGCTTTGTTCACTCATATCTTTGTCGTCACTCTGAAATCGACGAACCCATCCTATAACATTGCTGCCATTAACTGTGTAAACTTCGTAACAATTCACCGGACACTGGTAAATGTTGATCTGTTCATTGTTTTCTGCATGGAGGAATTCCATGATGCATCTTTGCTTCTGGCGCACGTCGATGCCAGGGATTTTTAGAGTTTCGTATCGTTAATATTTGGAACAGAAAGATGAGTCTTTCAAGTTATTTAACGAATAATTTCAGTTAGAATAACAATGCAGGGTATAATCCCCTACGATCTATTCGGGCAGAACAGAAAACAGGAGTCATATTGTTGAAACGACCCTCGCATTTTTATGATTTAATAATATCTTCACAACTATTATTTCTATATATCTCAAACTTATAAACATTCAATTTGTACAAAGCTAACTTCCAAAAACTATTTTCCATTCCTCTTTTCTTACCCTCTGTACAATGGGACCCTTCCTTTCCTTCTATCTACATATCAGTTTTCGAAGTACTTTTCCATCTCGCGCTTTCCATTTGCTATAGCACGCAACATTTCCTGAGGTTTTATGCAAAATCCATCGAAACTATTTCGTGACGGGTCACCTCTCCAATAGAAAATATGCGCGTTTGGACCTGCACGCGTAAAATATATTTAAAATCTCCGGATACATATACTTACATTCATAGACAGAAAGACACATCCATTCAATCAAAACCATGGGAAAAAAATGAAAAATCGTGAAGAAGAATGGCTGAAAGATACTTATAGTATTGATTGGTTGATCAAGATCACGGGCTTATGGAGAAGAACACACGTCATGCTACTCTGACTGAATAATTGGGTAGGATGACAGATTAAGTACTACATTAGTAGTAGTAGTAGTAGTAGTAGTATTCTTGTACTTTGTGTAGTCATAAGTTCCCTGCCTATTTTACATTAAACAATTTTGTCAGACTGAGTTCGATTTTGGTCTCTGTTCACCAATATATCAACGTTTTTCAATGTATTTACGTTTTGTTTTAAATTTCTATGCGACAAAATGTGTGCGTAACTTCTAAAGAATGGAATGATGAGTTGAAATTATGTTTAATTTTAGAAGCATGAAAAATATATTGACCTCAGATAAATAAATTTTCTCTGTTATAAATATGCGCGGGGCGGAAGTAGCCTCAGTCCGCTCGTTCGTTACTGCTTTGAAATGTAATCCCTGTTTACTACTTCAAATCGAATTCAAATTTTACAATGTGAATAACATATTTGTTTAAAAATATCATTGTTATTTACAACTTAAACGTTCTTACCATGTGGACATACATAACATGTAATTCTACGAACATGCAATCAATTATTGACACTACTGAGGGTTCCATGTCGCAGCAAACGATGTGACGACATAAACGTGCAATTCTGATTTTGCCTGGGTCAAGCTTTTTGTCTTATTATTTATTTTCCGTTTTCATCCTGCTGTTTCATCCCAGGTACGTCCACTCTTATTAATAAACAGTTATTGTATGAGTAATAAACACTTAATTAGTTAGTTAAAGATATTGTTAGTGCCGATTGTAAAAAAAGGTAATGAAAATATCCTAAGAATATATGACGTAACTAACAACATTGATTGGGTACACTGATTTTTACATACTAGACGGAAAGCGATTACGTATATACCTACACATAGACTCTATCAAAAATAAAAGTATATCTCTCGTAACAGCAGAAGCATCAGTAGGAAAACCAAACAGCACAGCAGCTTCCTAAAGTTTACCCCTTTCTACCTTGATAGAGTCGTTACAATGTGGTGGCACCAGAGCAACCCGGCTACAGATCAGGATCCAAAGTTCTCCTTTCTTTGCTTCTACGTTTAGCAAGAAAATAGCTATTTTTGTGAGTGTTTTCTGTTAAATCTTCAACAACAACGTGTGCAACTGCATTTAGCGGGGAACCCCGCGATTTTGTAAACTAATGATCAGACAATTCTGGTTCTTGGTTTTATGTTTACATTTAAGTATACCTCTTTCAGTTATTTTATAACTATTTATAATCCAATATGTACTGACGGATCCCAATGTAGAAATACATCAAACTGTAGTTTTCCAGTATAAGGACTGTGGACCTTACACTTAAACAAAAGGATAGACTGAAGTACTTGCCCAGCCTCGGTAGTTTTGTATGTTTATATACACAAAGTTTGGCTACATTATGTAACCAGACTTTGTGGAAGCATCCTGTAGATTATGTAGTCAGACTTTGTAGGCACCCTGTACACACACACACACACACACACACGTATATATATATATATATATATATAGATATAGATATATATATATACATACAGGGTGCCCACAAAGTCTGGCTACATAATCTACAGGATGCTTCCACAAGGTCTGGCTACATAATCTAGCCAGGCTTTGTGGACACCCTGTATTTTCCTGTATTGTTCTGAATAGCTTCTATACAACTGCGATGCTCATTATTAATTTTTAAATAGAGACGGGTATAAAGTGTGTGCTGTAATTATCGTAATTTAGTTTTATGTAAATAGGACAAATTAGGGTTGAACCCCTTCGTGTAAATTCAAATAGCTCTGATATTAGACTTGAATTGATATATATTACATAAAATTACGTTCATCTGAAATATTTGAAACGAATCTAAGAGGAATAATATCGGCATAACCTACCATTTAAAAATTAAAAGATATTAAATTTGCAGTTTCTCAAGGTTTCCGAAACTCCACGTTGTAGAATAAAAGTAATTCAATCCATTTTGTTTCTGATTAAAATAACGATTATAAACCTGGGGTTTATGATAATTGTCTTAAGTTTAATCCTTTTCGGGGCACATATTTTGATAAGGGTTTTTATACATTTGTGGACCGGTATTCTTTGAGTTAAATTTTATTGGGAAAATACTTAAAGGAAACCAACATTGATTAATCTTTGTTTGAATTTAATAGAAAACGTTTTTCTACGTTTGTAGTCATCTTATCAAGTCATATTTGGTTTAGTCTTTATTTTGTACTAGCGGGGATACCCGGCGTTGCCCGAGTGTTTGTTTCCGGAACGGGGGGGGGGGGTTAAAAATGTTATGGTAGGTAAGTAGGAAGGATCAAACCCGGAGTCATGAGTAAAAGTAGGAAAATAAAGTGTGAAAACAAAAAAAACATCTGCAACGTTAAAAGTTCGGCCACCAAGAAAAGTCCATTCCAGTTGTTTAGGAAAAAAAAAACGACTACGGTAGGTCGGCGCGAACGTGAAAATATAATGTAAATTGTCCAGCACGCTAACCACTACGCCACAGAGCATTGCAGCTTAGTTTAGTGATTTTAAATAACTTCACATGAAAGAACTACGAAGCCAAACCGGTGTTCTTTTCTCAACTGTTCCTTGTGAACGATCCCCAAACGGTGTTAAGTGGTGGCAGGGGGAGGAGGAATTTATTAGAGAGAAAATATTTTACCACTTCCATTGATTTTAACCGATTTTGGCCGTGACTTCTCAGCAGAAAAAAGTATAGAAATCTAAGATTATCGAGGAATTTGAGAAATAATAAGCGTATAACACACCTCAGATATTGTTCTGCCGTTTGTGCATATTATATTTGCATGAAATATCTTGATTTTTAATCCTATTAATGTCAAAATCAGACGGGAAAAATGATTTCATTTTATTTATATAGAGAAGAAAAGAGAAGAGATAAGATAATGTAGCTATGAATATAACTGATACATATTGTAGACATATATGTATATATCTATTGTATCGAAATGACTATTGCAGAATCTGATCGCGTGAGAATAGTTTGTTTTTATTGTTGACGGTTTGTTTCATTACGAACGTTATCAAAGCTACAAATAAATAAGAAAGTTATAGATGCAACCTTAAAATTGTTGTGGCTAATTGATTTTTATTTGTTCTAAAATAAACAGACTATTACAATTCTAAGTCAATACAACAATTTTTTTAAAAATATCATTATATTTATTTTTTATAATTTAAACATTTTTTTAGAAAATAAACTGGCTAATAAATATGACGTTTCATGAAAGTAGTATATTAAATATTATTTTAGACATATTTTCAGTCATACATCTTACTCTAATGAATGTTCGACGTTTGATAACTATACGTCAGTGTTACTTAACGATTACATCTCATTCGTCATTATTTTATTTAAATCTATACACACTATTTTTACATTTAAGTTTGCCTGATATTATTTACAATTATCAACTATTAAGGAAAATCTATTTATATCGTCATTGTCTTTATTTGCACTGTTTCAAAACACAAGTGCATTATGTAAACATACATACATACATACATATAGACAGACAAATAAACAGAAAGACGGATAGTCACACATACATACACACATGCATATATTAAAAGAAACATATAAAAATAAACATATATTAATAGAAATAGTGAAAGATTAAGAATTGTGACATTATTAATCATGTTTACATAGAAGGAAACATAACAAAATCAAATTAATATGTACGGTCGTTCTGGGAGCTTCTTTATTCATTCAATATTTACAAATAAAAGCCATCGAGAAATAAAGTAAAATATTTCTAGGTACTGTCTCTTCGTCAGGATAAACGGGGGGGGGTTGTTAAGATTGAGAAAGACACCGAAATCTAACTATCCTATTGAAGTAAATATAGTTTATTAACCTGGAAATTAATTAGAAAACCAAAATTGTGTAGCAATATAAAAAATAAAAGTAAAGATTTAAAACTTCTAGGGGAATTAATTTTTTTTGTTAATGTAAAAATATTGGATAGGTTTGGAATTATATTTATTGTAAATGAGTAAATTGTGATGATATAATGTTTATTGTATACAATTAAACTATTTTATAATTATGTTCTATTGGTAAAATAGTAAAAGCATAAAAAATAACAATTATATTTTCATTTTATAATTGCGTAAAATTTTTATAAAGGAAAAATAGCTATATGTATGAGAAACTAGTTTGTTATAAGATTCAAACAAAAATAAGGAATAATTTTACAAAAAAAAAAAAAAATAAAATAATTACCTTTGTGGGAGTGGCTTCATATTGTCTTTTTAAAACCCATAAGGATAATTATTTTAAAAAATTATAAAAGATCGTCGGTATTTGTAACACCTTTTTTTTAATCGAAATTAATGGGTAAATAAGAGGGTAATATATTTTAAATAGATGCTTATGTCAGTTATTTTAATTCTAAGGTAAGTAATTTTAAATTATCATAAAAAGAGACATTTGTTAGTGGATTGTTTAAGGGTCGAATCTTGCAATTTCTAGTACATGTTTATATATATATATATATATATATATATATGTGTGTGTGTGTGTGTGTGTATGTGTACACACACACACATATATATATATTATGTAAGATTATGATTGTTGTCTATCAATATAATAAAAGTTTCAGTTACTGACTCATTTTTTGAGCAACTTATTTTTAATGTTTTTTATTTGTTTTGTTAGGGTGGGACAAAATGATATAATTCTTTCCATCCCCTACATATGCAACTGATTGATACTTCTTTTACTTTTAAACAAGTTGATTAGGGGTCGTTGAATTAAGTATAGCAGAGATTCAAATCTACAGAGAGTATAACATATATCACCATGTTCTCAAAGAGCTTAGTTTTTCCAATTTTATATTAAAGGATTCGTTCATATATTTTAGGTAATATATGTACTTTGCTAGGCCTTTTATGATTTTCAGGGATCTATTATTAAAATAGTGGTTTTCTGTAGAGGTTTTATATTCTATGGACCCTGATACTGATCCAATGTATATAACTTTAGATTTTATAGAATTATAATAATTGTTTTGAGTTGTATTGATTATCGTATTGTTATGAAAGATGCCCTGTTGTTAAATTTAGGAGGGTGTTATTCTCCATGGATTGTGTATTAGTACTAATCATGTCTGAGGATAGTAATTATTTTGTGCAGTATTCTGGGTCATTTGTTCTTGGTTATAATTAGGAGAATTTTTGTTGTGTTTTTATTACTGTACAACTGTAAGTTTCACTTCTTTTTACAAATACCTTGCAAAAAAGCACGTATTTTTGTTATTACAGTTACAGCTTGTCGTAGGTTCGTTATTTTTTTTTGTATTTTCTTAATTTTGCTGTTGTTATTGCTTATTATTTGTTCGTTTAAATTTGCCATTGTCGAGTAAGAAATTTTGACAGTGTTTTTATTATATCTTTAGCTGTATTTATAGAGGGGTTACGGGTTTTTCTGATAATCTTAACAATTCCTTGGCTATATTTGTCTTTAGATTCTTAAAGTAAAGGACGTTAAACTACAGGATATCAATATGACTATTATTATGTTTATTTTTATTACTTGCTGAGATTCCTTGTGTTTATGACTGAATAAGATGGTTACTTTTGGTTCCCTAGGTAGGTTGGCTTAGTTTTCGTAATTTTTCGTAGGGCTGATATAGCCATGCTATATGTTATTATATATTTGTTACATTTAAGATTATTGTAGTTATTTATTAAGTTTCTTTCATTATCATGTTTATTTTAGTATTTTATTTGGATTTTAAAACCTGCATTTGTGAGGACATCGTTATAGTATTTTGTGTTTTTGTCGAATATAGATTTGTTAGAAGATACTCTTCAGATTTTAAAAGACACGTTAGGAACTATTGATATTAATAGAGACTTTGGGTGATTTGATTCCTTATAGACGTATAGTACTGATTGATTTGGTTTATGATAAAACTCGAAAGTTGAGTTGTTTAGGTTTAAGTGTTACGTCCAAGCAACTATTTGTTTATTTGGGTCAATGTTTATGTAAAGGTAAAGAGTAAAGGTTTATTGCTTTTTCGTTATTTCTATTCGTGGAGTTAATTATGAGGAGTGCATCGTCTCTATAAAATCCCCTCTGATCAGAAATGGCAATGCAGTGTTTTTATGTATTTCATTTAGTAGCTAAATCGATAATGTGTGTTGAGTTTGTCGATGTTATTAAAATATTAAAGCTGTCAGAAGTATTTCTTCTTGTTAAATATTTATTGTCGAAACCTATTATGGACTTTCTTGCCAATCGTGTTAGTTTAGTTTCGTCCTTACTTATATCTGTTATTTTGGGGCTATTAAATGGATTTATTTTAAATAATTTTAGATATAGATTGGTAATATGGTCTATATCAAATAGAATAAATTTAGCATTCTTTTTGTTCTTTATGTGAGAAAACCATTCAATGACTTGGCTAGAAGATTTTAATTGTGGGTATCCGGATACAGATTAAAAAAAAAAATTTTTTATTACATTTTCACCCCAAACAAGGCACATTGCCACTTTGGTGTAGGGGGCTACTATCAGGGGAAACATCTACTGGGGTACTATGTAGGGATTAGGGCAGTGAGATGTTGGTTCAAGTTACACTTGAACTTCTGCATGTCAGTACAGTTGGGGAAGCAGTGACCTGGAATGGAATTCCAAAGTCTAGCAGTTCTGGAGAAGAAACTACTGGAGTAGAAAGATCTTTTACATCTAGGGATCTCTACAGTGTGGGGTGGGATTTTGCAGCTTGTCGGGTCTGTCGAGGGTGTTCACGTCGTGGGGGCACAAGTGCTTGCAGTTCTTCAGAGCATTCGCCATTATAATACTTGTAGAACAGGCAGAGGGATGCAACGTTTCGACGATGGGACAGAGGCTGAAGCTTAAATGCCAGTTTAGGGCCTATCAGATTTTCGACTCTCTTTTGAACCCTGTCAAGGAGCGAGAGACTAGTAGCCGATGCAACAGCCCAAATATGACAGCAATACTCCATACATGGGCGAATAGTGGCCTTATAGAGGTACAGGATACTTTCGGGTGTTAGAAGTTTTCTTGCACGGTAGAGAGAGCCCACCTTCCTCGCAGCGGCCCTGGCAATGCCCTCGATGTAATTGTTCCAACTCATGTTTCCTGTGAACGTTAGGCCAAGGAGCTTGAGAGACGTACTCTCAGATAAAGTCGTTGGCCATAGCTATAGGTGGTAGAGAAGGTTTCTTGTAATTATTGAATGAAACCAGTTTTGTCTTGGCGGCATTGAACGTGACCATCCATTTTTGTCCCCATTCCACTACTGATTGGAGGTCACCCTCTAGTGTTTCTGCCATTACTTTAGATATATGTTCATTTGTTTTCCTGTCTTGCCTGCTATAGAGTGTGGTGTCATCAGCATATATACCCATCTCAGAGGCAATTTTGTCGGGGAGGTCATTTATGAATATTAGGAACAGCAGAGGTCCAAGGATAGATCCCTGGGGCACTCCCGCATTTATATCATATTGTTTAGATGTACGACCGTCGAGGACAACCTGGATTTTTCTCTTATCTAAGAAGGATTTAATTATGTTAAGTATTCTACCAGTGATACCGTAAGATCTAATCTTCCTGAGGAGACCCTCATGCCATACCCTGTAAAAATCCTTAGATATATCTAGAGCTACCGCTCTGCCCTCTCCCGCTTTGTCCAGTGAATGGTATATGCGTTCAGAGATTACAGTGAGGATGTCTGCCGTGGAACGGGCTTGTCTAAATCCATATTGTTGGTCAGCCAGAAGTTAAGCATCTGTAAGGTGCTGGACTAGAGCATGGTTAATTAAGGTCTCAAATATTTTGGCAAAAAGTGGGAGGAGGCTAATGGGGCGGTAATTTAATGGGTCAGTTCTTTCGCCAGAATTCTTGAATACTGGTACAACAGAAGCAGTTTTCCAACAGCCAGGAAAGCAAGATTCATTAAGGCATTTGTTGTAGAGTTTGGAGAGAACTGGAGCTACTTCGGCTGAGCACTTTTTTTAATAGCACAGCTGGGATGAGGCCGGGTCCACATGCTTTTGAAGTGTCAAGGTTTTTTATGATAGCATGCACCTGAGCAGGAGTGATTATCAGATCGTCTAGCGTGGCGTCTGTCCGCATAGGAAATTGAGGTAGGGGGTGATTTAGAGGGTCCAGTGTGGAGTGTGAGGAAAACCGACTGGCAAGCATGTTAGCCTTCTCGGTTGCTGAGCAAAGAACCTCGTGATTGTTGGGGGAATTGTTGATTGCCCATTATTTACTACACTGTTGTAGATTTTCCAGAAGTCACGAGTTCCTAGTTTTTGTGCTTCGATGCGTTTTTTAGTGGTTTCCGTAAATTCCCTCTTAGCTGTCGCTATTTCTTTCTTAATGTTACTTCTAGCTTCTATGTACTTCTGTCTGTTTGAACTGGACTTATGTCGGTTAAATCTGCGGAATGCATGCTGCCTTTGAGCAATGGCAGTTGCGCAAGTCGAAGTAAACCATTGGGGAGAGTGGGGCTTCCTATAGAATTTCCGCATGGGAACATACGCTTCGATTGCAGTTTTGAACCATTCAGTGGTCTCGGTTGCACATTGTTCAGCAGGAAGAGAAAAAATATTTCCCCATGGGGCGTCTTTGATAAGATCTCTGATGGCTTCCCAGTCAGCCTTTTTATAATATCTCGTTGTTTTGAGCACTGACTCTTCAGTTTTGGGTCTAGAGTTTAGAGCGATTTCAACCATTATTTTAGGGATTACTCTATCAAGCATGCTTTTACTTACTAAGGCTATATCAGATCATGAGTATAATTGAAGGATTGCTAGAAAAATCCTCTTTAGGATTCTTTCCATATAAAGTCTTGGTGTACCCAGTACTCTTATTCCGGTGTTTTTGTCTATTTTAAGCTTAGTTAAGATATTTTAGCTCATTTATTTAATTCATGTAATGTAGACGTATTTGTAGTGCTGTAATTCTTTTTCAATTCTTTATATAAGAGATATTAATATTTTATGTAGTATATTGTGTAGAAGATTTATACGCCGGAACAATTTATTTTGATGATTTTTTAAAATAGATTTTGATAATTACATAAATTCGCATAATAATATATATCAACAGCACGTCTTGCATAACAATACGACAATTAGTACAACTCTGAACAATGACTAACATTCTATAAAACTTAAACCGGTATACATAAGGGCATGTTAAAGATGAGATTTCTACACACAACAAATTTTTTATAATAGATCCTTAAAACAACAAACACCCCTAGCAAAATACATATGGTACTAAAGAAAATTCCCTTTCATATAAAATGGGAATTATTAAGCTCTTTGAGAACATATAAACCTAACGATAAATTTTGTACTTCCTATAGATTTGATATCTGGCTGTATTGAAATTCAACGACTCTCAATCAACCAGTTCAAACCTAAAAGAAGAAATATTATCCAGATGCAAAATCACGACATTGTCAAAATTTAATCATTTTGGATCACACTAATAAAATAAACAAACATTAAAAATAAGTTGCCCCAAAAATGAATCAGTAACTCATACATAAATTATATTATTAGACAACAATCATAAACTTACATAATATATATATATATATATATATATATATATATATATATATATATATAGTCGTCTTCCCTATTGTCCTCGTTGACAGAATGTAGATACGAGCATACATTTTGCTTATTGACATTTCCTACGATGCGAAACAAGTCCTATTTGTGCACGAAAGACGCCGCTGCAACCGCCAGAGGGGATAGTGTGAGGTTTCACAGGGTTTTGATTTCTAGATTTTTTTAGGCTACTTTTTGTTTCTTCTGTTGTTTTCGAAGATTGCAGTGTTTTCATATAATTTTCTTCGCTACCTCTTCCTGTTGGCTGCACTGACTTCCCAGTTGATTCTGTCAATTTTCATCGCTGTAAGCGTGGATATCAACTGATCTTCAAAACGGCGTTTTGGTGCGCCGCAGGATTTGGTTATAATGGAAATGTTTGAATAAAGTATAAATACACACACACACACACACACACTGTATTACGTATTAATTTCAAAATCTGCTGAACCACCTTTTAAAAATGACATCGATTTTCTTAAAATTATAGTGTCGATAGCGAGGAAGGAAAGAACCCCAGTAATGTTGAAATTTATAATGGAGCAAAGGTTGCCTAATCAATAACCAAGAAAATGTATGTATGTATAAATTTGGAAATTTTTATGATCCATCCTCTAAAAATGACTTCACTTTACTTAAAATTACAGTGGCCTCGCTGGAAGAGAAATTATTTCATATATATTCTACAATACGTATCGAGAGTATGTTCAATTGTTTCATATATGTACGAGGGGCGTGCAATAAGTAATGCACCTGACCCACTTCTCATAGTAGTAGAGCAATGAAACTTGGCACAGTTATTAGTCTTTCTCTACATAGGAACACCCAGATGTGTGCATGTCCCCCATCGTTTGATGCAGCTCTGGAGACTGTTTTTGTAGAACACCCCAGGTTGGTCCTACAACCACGACGTGACTTCAGAAATCAAGGCTGCATTATCTGGGAAACGCTTTCCTTTCAAAAACAATTTCATGGATGGGAAGAGGTAAAAGTCAGAGGGTGCAAGGTCAGGAGAATAGGGAGGATGGGGAGGATTTCATAACCACACGCCCGTGATTCTGATCTGGCGACATGCGAGTTGTGGATCGGAGCGTTGTCCAGCAGGAGGAGGGTACCTTTGCTGATCTTGCCCCGTCTCTGGATTTTGATAGCTTCCCTTAATTTCCTCAAAAGTGAAGCATAATAGGCTCCTATAATTGTGGTACCCTTTGCCAGGAAATCTGTCATCACTACTCCGTTCTGGTCCCAGAAGACTGTGAGCATGACCTTGCCAGTGGAGAGCTGCAGCCTTGCCTTCTTTGTAGGTGGTGAGTCCAAGTGCTTCCACTGTATTGACTGGGCTTTGGTATCTGGATAATAGTAATGGACCCACGTTTCATCCTGTGTAATCAGTCTTTTGAAAAACTTTGACTCATCTTCTTGGCACATCTCAAATTCATCCTCAAGCACTCGACGCGTTCTCGCTTCTGGCATGGTGTGAGCAACCTTGGAATCCATCTAGCAGACACCTTATGCATATGCAAATGGTCATGAATGATAGTTTCCACAGACCCTGTACTAATCTTGACATCTTGGGCTATTTGGCGAATAGTAATGCGCCGATCTTCCAAACTGGCAGCCTCAATTTGACGGACAGATGCCTCATCAATGGTAGAAGGGGGGGGGGCGACGAGGTCTGGGAACGATTTCCACAGACTTCCGGCCATGTTTGAATTCACGATGCCAGAGTTTTACAAGGTCATATGATGGAACATTATCACCATGAGTTTCTTTCATTTCATCAAAAGTCTCCTCTGGTGTGTATCCTTTTAAATACAAAAACCGGATCACTGCTCGACATTCAGCAGGCTCCATTTCACACCTGACTCAGTTCAAACACCTGTAAAACAGAAACTGTAATTAGTTCATAGCTGTAATTTGATACGTAACCCGTAGAGATATACATAATTGCACATGCAAAATTTCAGCGAGATCAGACAACTGAAAGGTGGGGCAGAAGCATTACTAATTGCACGTCCCTCGTATTTACATTACCCCTTCACGGTAGGTAAAAATATTTTTAATGTGTTGTACATTACCCGTCCTAGCGAAGGTAAAATTCTTTCATATACATGCTGTAAATTACCTATCTCAGGGAAGGTAGAATTATTTCATACATGTGTAATACCCGTCCCAGGGTAGGTAAAATATTATTTGCTAGAGATAAAAATGATACATAGACATCATGAATTTGCCTATCCTAAGAATAATAGGTACGTTCGAAAGTAACTGATTTTTCTCATTGTTTTATACGGCCCAACGCCGGGCAGCCCTGCTATTTTACTAGTAATCTGAAGTCGGTTTTGCATATAAAGTTAACAGGAAGGTTTGGCTCTTTTGGACCAGACAGAGTGGTCAATTTTATTTGTTTTGAAATCTGTCATGTTAATGTTCCTTATCAAAATTTAGTACCAAATATTTCATTGCGAATAGTCATAAAAATACGCATAATGTGAAAAATAAAACGATTACTAGTGGTTTTGTGACATAGTCGGCCAGATTAAGCTTGGTGGTAAAAATGTGATTAACTGTCCTAAAAGTTAGAATGGCCTGGAAAAAGGTGGTCATTTTACGCTAAAGTTATACGTGCAACTCATCCCCCTCTAAATTCTACAATTATTTATTTTTCTTTTTCAGTGTGTCCACACATAATCGCCTACAAAAGTAGAATCTCATCGAGGGGATGATTTCAAATGTACATATAATTTCTTTTTTTTATTTGATAAATCTTAACCGTATCCCAAGTTTTAATCACCTCATGAGATTTTTATGTGATTTTCAGTTGTGGCAAAATGATGAAAAAAATAGGATTATTTCAAAGATGACTACTCTAGACAACACTAGACCAGGTCGACGCCAGAAAAAGTAAAATAAACTTGTCAGGAGCGGCTTATCGGTTTTAATTTAACTGTGAAATCTGAGGGTAACATATTGACTTTTATCACCTAATTGCTGAAATAAGTGTGAGCATATCAAAGGGTTCCTAAAGCAATAAAAGTAAGTGAACTCTATTATTTACATTGTTCTCTATAATTTACCAATAACATAATTAAATTGTATCCGGAAATTCTGGTTCTTCATCCCTTACGTTCATGTTATAAATAAATGATAAATAAATAAAAACACCTGGTTGTTTTTTTAAATTACGGTGGAAAACAAAAGAGTCATTTTGGAATCCAAAATGAAGCTCAAATATTCTCGATCCCGATACCGATTCCGATACCCTCAAAAGTTCCGATTTTACTGATTCCCGATTCCGATTCCGATGAATGATTCTCACGCTACTATATATATATATATATATATATATATATATATATATATATATGAAATTTATTTATACAAACATTGATGGCTACATATGTGCGATAATTCTTGGCCTGGAGACGTAATTCCCCAATGCGGGTGATTACAGAAAGATGTATGCATATATGTAGCCATCAATGTTTGTATAAGTAAATTTCATATACCTGCTCTGTTCACTCATTGAGCAGTCTTTGGTAGACACGTGTTGTTTCATTGGAATTACTTCTAGGAAACTAAACTCTACTGGCTAAATATATATATATATATATATATATATATATATATATATATATATATATATGATGAAATGTAAGTTAATTGATTGTTGTGTTTGTAATGACATAATCAGCCCAGGCAATATATCAAAGTTATCATTTTAGTAAGTGGGGAGGGGCGATACAGTTTTAACAAAAGGAATAGAATAATATGACGATGTCATGATTCATGCAGAACGTCCACATAATTCCCAGCATCAATATATTACATACTAGCGGGGGTACCCGGCGTTGCCCGAGTGTTTGTTTCCGGGACGGGGGGGAGTTTTAAAAAATGTTATGGTAGGTAAGTAGGAAGGATCAAACCCGGAGTCATGAGTAAAAGTAGGAAAATAAAGTGTGAAAAAAAAAACAAAAAAAAAACATCTGCAACGTTAACAGTTCGGCCACCAAGAAAAGTTCATTCCAGTTGTTTAGGAAAAAAAAATAATAATAAAAAAAACGACTACGGTAGGTCGGCGCGAACGTGAAAATATAATGTGAATTGTCCAGCACGCTAACCACTACGCCACAGAGAACTGCAGCTTAGTTTAGTGATTTTAAATAACTTCACATGAAAGAACTACGAAGCCAAACCGGTTTTCTCTTCTCAACTGTTCCTTGTGAACGATCCCCAAACGGTGTTAAGTGGTGGCAGGGGGAGGAGGAATTCATTAGAGAGAAAATATTTTACCACTTCCATTGATCTTAACCGATTTTGGCCGTGACTTCTCAGCAGAAAAAGTATAGAAATCTAAGATTATCGAGGAATTTGAGAAATAATAAGCGTATAACACACCTGAGATATTGTTCTGCCGTTTGTGCATATTATATTTGCATGAAATATCTTGATTTTTAATCCTATTAAGGTCAAAATCCGACGGCAAAAAATGAGTTAATTTTATTTATATAGAGAATAAAAGATGCCGCTGTGAAATTTTCGCAGCTCCTGCAGAATAATATTAATGTTTTAGTATTATGTTTATACTAAAGTAAATATTTAAAAGTTTAGTGTGAGTTTATTTTGTTATCATTGAACTGTGATTGATATATATGTAAGGTTTGATCTGAATTAATATGAAACTATAATAGATTAAATCTACGCTTCGTTTGAGTTTTAAATATATCAAATATGACTTGTACATTTTTATTATATTATTTTCTTTTATAATCAACGATATGATAATTATAATTAAAACGATTACTACAGCACTATTACATCATTGGTCGGGGTTTAAAGGCACAGAAGTACTTTTACTCTAGCACACGGACTTAGAGTCATGGGTGCAGTCGTGCACCTGGCTTAGAGAAGGGTAAGGACTTTATCCCAAGCAGTACTACTCAGCTGGTTGCCATCAAGCTTATCGCCTGAATCCAGTCGATTGTAACCAAATTTAATTGTCCATAAAATTTTCCCTAATCTCCAAGTGAAACAGTGAGGCAAAAAGCCAACATGCAATAATAAGGAACTATAGTTTATATATATATATATATATATATATATATATATATATATATATATATATATTGTGTGTGTTTTTATTTATTTATTGTAAGTAAAAAAAAAAAAAATAGTCGAGAAATGAAAGCAGCAAAGAAAGTTCGATGATGGAGAAAAAAGGCGGTGGTCGTTAATCCCAGAGAAAAAAATGGAGGGGAAACGGAATCAACAGTTTAACGATATATACATTTCCGCCGACAGAATCCGGTCGATTAATATGCCGGGTTGCAAACAACAGTTTCATTTGTGTGTGGGGGAGAGAAGGAAAGAATTCCACTAACTTTTTCTAACATTCAAATCCCACTTGATAATCACTCGACAAGATGCGGGGGGGGGTCTTTTTTCTTTTTAATGTTAGTTCCATTGCGTTCTTTCTTTTCTTACTTTTCGGAGCCCAGCGAAAAACATCCGTCGCTTCCCCTCGGCATATCTGAATCCCCCTTTGTCTTTTTCTCTTTCTACTTTTTGGCTGCTCTTAGTGTTCCTTACGTGACCTCGGCATGGCCTTACATCGATTATAAAAACAGCTTGATCCTAGAAGGGTTGCGGTCGTTTGGTTTCTTTCTGCCCTAGACTTACATCCACGGCTTGACTTACGTCCACTCTTTTTTCTTCCCCCGGGCGTCCCCTTACGTCCAGGACCGTGACAGTGTATAGTTAAATTATTAAAGTAAAAAATCAAATTCATAAGAAGCTTTAAATTCTAATGGTTATGTAGTTGTATGCTTCTAGAAGTTTAAATTAATTATAAATAAAATTTAACCTAAATATTCTCACAACTAGATGGCCGGAAAATCGTACCCGGAAAATTCGTACACAGAAAACTCATACCCGGAAAACTCGTCCCCTTTTGCTAAGTAGGAAAACTGGTGCCTTATTGAATAAATATCGATTAAAAACACATTTTATGACCGTTCTTGAAGGAGATATTGTTTTTAAAAGAGACTATGCACCTCCATAATTTTTAAAATTATTTTTAACTCTTCATTTAAAAAAATAAACTTGATCCCGGAGTCAAGGCGAAAAACGAAACCAGCCTCTGTCCCATCGACGCAATGTAGCATCCCTCTGCCTGTTCTACAAGTACTTTAACGGTGAATGTTCCGACGAGCTGCAAGCACTTTACTCCATCTACGTAAATACCCCCGACAAACCCGACAAGCAGTAAAATCCCACCCCTTCACAGTAGAGATCACTAGATGTAAGAGAGCCTTCTACTCCAGTATTCTTCCCTAGAACCGCTAGACTTTGGAACTCCCTGCCAGGTTCCTGCTTCCCCAGCTGTACTGACATGTAGAAGTTCAAGTGTAACGTGAACCGATATCTTGCTGTCCAACTCCCCGCTTAGTACTACTGTAGCCTTTGTCCCTAATAATAAACATCAAAGTGGCAATGTGCTTTGTTAGGGGTGAAAATGTAATAAAACATATTTTACTTTAGTTTTAACACTTTTTGTGTTATTACGAAACAAAATAAAATATAGAAAACACGTATTATCAAAGAAAACAATCATTTTATTTAGAAGAATTAATTCATTTTAAACAATTCTTGTGTTATTACGAAACAACAAAAAAAAAGAAAACACGGTACTTATGTAATGTTGGTACCGTGATGAAATAATAACGTTATTATTTCGAAAGCCATTTTAACATGGGAAGGGGAGGGTATCGCTTAAAAATCATTTCGGGGGCACTTGTATAGTGTGCAGACGTCGGCTATTGTTAGGGAGTGATAACTCCAATTTCTTCTTGGGCAAATAACGCAGCAAATAAGTAACAAACAAGGTTTTTTCCGAACAAAAAAATATTTGAAAACCAAAACATTTATTGTATAAAAATATATCAATATATAATTGTAAAAACATTTATTGTACAAAAATATATAAATATATAATTGTAAAAACATTTATTGTACAAAAATATATCAATATATAATTGTAAAAAAATTATTGTACAAAAATATATCAATATATAATTGTAAAAGCATTTATTGTACAAAAATATATCAATATATAATTGTAAAACATTTATTGTACAAAAATATATCAATATATAATTGTAAAAACATTTATTGTACAAAAATATATCAATATATAATTGTAAAACATTTATTGTACAAAAATATATCAATATATAATTGTAAAAACATTTATTGTACAAAAATATATCAATATATAATTGTAAAAGCATTTATTGAAAAGTTTGCGACAAAAAAATATAATTTGAATAAAACAATTTTGTAGTAAAAATAACATTGGATTTTAATAAAGTAAAATACCATTTTTTTTCGAATAAACAAATAATTTAAATTAAACATCTTTTTGAATTAAAGCAACTTTGTAGGGTCAAAAAATTAATAATTTAAATGATTTTTGACAGAGATGCGCCACATGGTGACAGTTTAGTGAGACGCACCAAGAAAAGATGAGGAGCGCATACTGCAGAAGTAGCTTTTTTGGTTTCGTGAACAAAAAAAGTGTTAAACTATATCAATTCTTCGGTACTTCACGGGGAACGTGGACCCTGCATAAACGGTGTTTATATTTAATGATTGCTCGATTTCTTTCACTTACTTCATATATATCTCTTTTTAATCGTGTATTTGTTTTATTTTTTTGAATATTTTTCTCTTTGGGTTAATTTGATTCATATCTTTATTTGTGCTTGTTTTTATTTTATTTTTTTTTTCATTTTATTTTATTTTTTATTATTTTCTCCACTAAATATTATTTTTTTGTTAAATTATTTTTTCACACATATTAAAATGCTTTTACCCCCCCCCCTTTTTGGCCTCAAATAGTACCTTAAAAAAGTTTTCTTGATTAAATAAACCAAAGAAAACCTTTTGCGAATGCGCGTTGAAAGAGAAATCATTAAATAAAAACACCGTTTAGGCAGGGTCCACGTTTCCCGTAAAGTACCAATTTTTCTAAATAAAATATTTGTTTTATTATTTGATAATACAAGAAGTGTTTTCTTTTTGTTTGTTTGTTTCGTAATGACACAAGAAATGTTAACAACTAAAGTATTTTATTTTTTATAAATATGTGGTTTCGTTTTTCTTGTCTTCCGTTCGGTTTCGTTACATAATCAACCGTATCCACTTCCGGTGGCTTAATTTTTTTCCGAACAGTGATCTTTGACATTACAAATATACAAATTTATATCCTTTTTAAGGGGGGCGCTCAATTTAAAACTACATCTACTCCAGTATTTTCCTTAATTTTCTATTTTTGAGTTATTATCGAGACTCCTAAGACCTGTCGGATATTTTTTGTTTAAAAGTAACACTCGACACTACTTGTTTTATTAACTGAATAAACTCTTTAAAATAAATTGAAACACCAAAATCTTCCAAAGCTAGGTAGAAAACGAAAACTTAAAAAAATCAATTTCATTTTTTAAAAACAGCAGTAAACAAGTAAAAATATTTTAAAAATATTATGGGATGTGTATTCTCTTTTAAAGAAACTATCTTTTCCAAGGACGGTCATAAAATGTGTTTTCAAGATAGACAGTATGAATTAACAAATTGATTTGTACTTCTATTCAATTAAAAGTCAACTTTTTATCATACTTTTCACCCCAACATAAGTCTACCGGACAAAATCTAACTGGACAAAAGCTGACGGCATAAAATAGAGTGTTAGAAGATTCTGGAATACTTTTTATATTCTAATTCTTTATTTAATTCTCAACAGTGTTTCATAGTATTTTACTCTACTATTTTTTATTAATGGACTTTTAAAACATATTTTCGAACATTGTAAATTAACTGCATTCTTCTAAAATGTGGCTAGCAAATTTAAGTAAAGTTTTAATTTTTGTTTTGTTTATTTTAAAAAATAAAACAGATTTATCTCGTATTTTTCTGTTATTATAACCTATAGATTTAAATTCTGTTATTATAACCTATAGATTTAAATTCTGTTATTATAACCTATAGATTTAAATTCTGTTATTATAACCTATAGATTTGAATCGTACTAATTGTTTCAAACAATAAGTATTTATCAGAAGTACCAGCAATGGAAACTTAAGTTTAAAAAAAAATGCAAAGAATTGTTTTTTGAATCGGAAAATAGGCTTATTTCTTCCGATTTTGATTTATATTTAATGATTGCTTATTTCTTCCGATTTGATAACTCTTGTATATATATATATATATATATATATATATATATATATATATATATATATATGTATATCTATATATATATATATATGCGCGTGTTTGTGTGTAGACAGACTTATAATCACGGCATAATCACGTTAAGACACCAGTTCTCCGTAGATTATCGTAATTGAGCGGTGTTGAACCCGGTTAGTCCGAAAAAGGGTGATCATTTGGGAATGCCAACCACTGTATGCTCTCTTCACATATCTCAGTATTGGTGTCAATAGCCCTGGACATTTTCGTTGCCCCTGGGGTCAAGCTGTTCTAATTCAAGAAAATGTAAGACATTGCAAAGACGTTATTTCACAGTTACACGCGCAGCTACCATATCATGCCAACTCACATCTCTGAAATGAACCTGGATGTGCTGAAGAATGTGATGATGCAGAAGGGCTCGGCGGCAGTTCACATATACAGATAGACACAGGCTCAATGTTAAAAGGAGTGCTACGACTTTGAATTCTTCTCTCACTGATACGCCCTTTTCACCCGAGCTGAATGGACTACTTCGTTTGGTCAGACGTCAAGAACATGACCCCTCACAACACCAAGCCAGACTGATTGCCGCAATCTGTCGAGTATTCGCCGAGCTTTCGTCGACGCTTGTGGAAAAGACATGCTATCAATTCCGGACCGGTGTCGAGGCGATAATTGAGGCTAACTGCGGCTACATTCAATATATGTCATCTCTAATACATAATTAAGTTAGTTGAATTTACGTTTTCAATAACAGTTTTAAAATAAAGCTGGAGTGTTGTTTCCTGTAGGGCGACAAATTAAGAATTTCACCCTGTAAAACTTACATCGCTTCGCAACTTCAATTGTAAGTCGAAAATAAATTTTACAAAAATGTAATTGATATTTTGCGTTTCTTCCAATTGCAAAAAACAGACCAGAAGAATTAGATTCATATTCGTCTCTAGGTATATATTTTTATTATTTTAATTAAATTGCCTTAGCAATCAGATTTTACATTTGGCTTTGCGACTGCGCAATATATCTGAGGTTCTCCTGGCGACGCCCGTCACCTATCCAACAGATTCTGAAAAAGTATTGCATTTCAAACTACCATATAAGACACTTAGTCGACTAAAATAATCCCGGAAAGTGATCCTTCAATCTATAATAAATGGAAAGATAGGGAATTATCTGCCTTTTAGATCATCAGAAGTGTTGATAAATCATATAGAGAAAATTAAAACACATATTTGATATCAAAATGTTATATCTATGTAAAATATTTTATGCGACCAGGGGCAAAGCATATTTTCCGCATACTTATATATATTACGTTATTTTCTATTAACTATAAATATGTACTATAGTTAGAGACAACGAACATATTTGCTTCAGTTTATTATATCTGTCGATATATAATTCGAGAAAGAAAACTAAACAAAAAGCGTGTTTTTTCTTTCGTTTTTCAAAACTTTGTTTGGCAATGAGGCTATTTAGAATTGCTATTGACAGAGTTATTTGCCTCTCATCTTGCAGTGAAGCCAGACTTTTAAGTTTTGTTGTGTTTCAAAGTTAAAATTAAATTTGAAATCTATAGAGTCGTTTTCTCTGTTTTGCCTGGCAGCGAAACTTTCAATCTATTTAAAACGTACGCATAAACACGATCATTATATATATATATATATATATATATATATATATATATATATATGTGTGTGTGTGTGTGTGTGTGTGCGTGTGTGTGTGTTCTCTTTTAGTTTACTGATATTCATATTAAAGAACTTTTTTCTATTTATTTATAAAGAAAATACAACTTTGTTATATATGGGTCGTGGAATTACGTTTATCTACAAAAGATCTCGATAATTTGCATATTCTTTTAAACATTCCCTATTCTTGTTACGATTTTTTATGAGATGATCATCATTAGTAAACTATTAGGTTTAATTATATTCATTCAGATATTCTACATTATTTATAAAGCGTAATATTTGCGTAAAAAGCTCACGGTAAACAGAAACATCTTTCTGTATATATTCAGGTATGCGTATATATATTTGTTTTAAAAAATTGCCTCTCATACGGCTTAGTCGATTTTTGGTATACAGACATGAAACTTTATATATATAAAATGTTATATATATAATAATATAAATATAAAAGAAATAAATGTTACCATAGTCAATAAAAGTTACTTTTATGGCAGAAAAGTTCATTGATTTGTATTTTAAAGTACTTTGTAAATTTTTTTTAATTCAGGAACCGGTTTAAAGAAAATCGAAATGGCAGCAACTTTGAAATGGAGAGCCCCGTTTTCAATTTGAAGGAGGGGCACCTGAGCATTCTTGTGTTAACAATTTAAGAGAGTTCCGGCAACGTAAGGAATATTTATAAACTTATTTTAATGTTTTCCGCTATTTTGTTCGTGAGGAATATTCGATTATGGCATGTGTAGTTTATATAAAAATTCATTTAAGTAGTTATCGCCTCAAATTTCGTTTTAATTTGGGTTCGCTGAAATTATTTCAAGTAAAGAGCATTAAAAACTATTTCAAAACAAAAAAAAAACATGACCTGAACTTTATTGACTATGGTAACATTTATTTCTTGTATATTTATTTTTTCGAGTAGTCATTTGTTGGCTTTTCTGCTAAACACTCTTACTAAATAATATCGACGAAATATCGAAAAACAAAGAAACAAAAACAGTTTTGAAAAATAATGAAGGTTTACTTACTTTAGTAAAATAATCCGAAACAGCAAAATGGGATATTAAAAAAGTAAACACGTAATTACTTTAGTTTTTGAAAGCAAAGAATCGATATAAATATGAATAAGAAGAAAATCAGAGCAGCTTCGTTTCAGTTTTACAGTATTGCGCCGTCAGGTTCAGGGTTGTGCTATTGTAATGTAAAGGACGCACAAAAAGTGTTGTAATCAACTGAATTCCTTCTAGTACACTGACAAAAAAAGCTTAAACAGATATGAATACGAATAAGAAGAAAATGGCGCCCTTTTCAAGCAGAACAGCTTCGTTTCAGTTTTACAGTATTGAACGGTGTAGTATAGCGCCGTCGGATTCAGGGTTGTACTATTCTAATGTAAGGGCCGCAGAAATGGTTGTAATCAACTGAATTCCTTCTAGTATACTGACAAAAATAGCTTAAACAGATATATGAATAAAAATAAAAAGGTTATGTAAATTTTTTTAAAAAGACAGGTAATCATGTGAGCAGGACTTTTCCTTCTTCTAACACGATACCAAGTAACCTTCTTATTTTTTATTATTTATCTATTTATCTATTTTCGAAAGTGGGTCACGTTCAAGTGGAGAAGGAAAAAAACAGAGTAATGCAAAATTTGTGTTGAGAATTATCTAAAGTGCCGACTTTTTTTTTGACTTTTACTTTAATAAGAACGTGAATTCATTTGACACAATATGATTCAACTCAAAAAACAAATAAAAGCTGACGTGAATTAAGATTAAGTTAAGGTGTTATTTTGGACCCTCACCCCTTTTAAAAAATCTTGTTAAATTTTGGAACATATTTACATTCTATGCAGGCCAGGCGCGAACGAACACCCAATAATTTTATTATACCATAGTTCTTCGAACTGAAACATAATTATCAAAGTATACTTACGCAAATAGATATGCAAAGTCTTTGATAAAGTTTGTGCCATATTTCCCTGGAATAAAAGCGCGAACGCAAACCCCACAATTTTATGATACCATCCCTATCAAAGTTGAAATATACTTATCAAACTATTCTTATGTACATCTATAGCAAATCACTTGTAAACTTTTTTTTTCCTTTTTTTTCATACTTTGGGGACCAGGCACGAATGCAGACCCCACAATTTTTATGAACCACCGTTCTGCCAGACCAAACATACCCATTCCTGATCCTCGATACATCTATCATAATGTGTAATCAGTTTTTTAAAATAGTCAACCATACAGGAGCCTATTCGTGACCAGACACACACACACACACACACACACACACACACACACACACACACACACACACACACACAGACGTTCAGCTTTATATTATAGATATATATAGGGCATTCGAATTCACGCAAAACTTTATATTTGGGTTTTACTCGGGTAAAATCGGTGCAAACGTTTGATAATTACATAAATGGAATTTCCCAGGTAAAGGTCGAACGACAGCATTACGAATATGCATTGGTATTATGCATTGGTTCTACGTTTAATTTCAAACCTTACATCAAGCATGTTTTCATAGCTCAGGCATTAGCGTCCAAGGAAAAAGAAAATAGTAAGCTAAACGTTTTGGTTTCGATTCTCGCTAGTTCCCCATAAGTAACGTTTTAAAAACTTTACTTTATATTGGGTCAAATATAATCTATTTATATAATTATCAACCACAAATGATCTTGTAACGATGTATGTAACCCATTTCCGGTTTACAACATCCGGGTCCGCATGCGCGCATAACCTGCACACTGACATATTAACGTTATTATTTCGAAATTATTATTTAACATGGGAAGAGTGGGGCCTAAAATAAGTTAAACGTAATACAGAAATGAACGATGTAAAAAAAAGCAGACAATATTAACAATTGTTTATTTTGATAATTTAAACGCGAAAAAAAACAAAACAAAAGAACAATTAAAACGCTGAAATATAAACATTATTATTTCGAAATTATTATTTACCATGGGAAGAGTGGGGCTTAAAATAACTTAAACGTAATACATAAATTAACGATGTAAAAAAGCAGATATATCAAAATTTGAATTTAACTATAATAAGTATCATGGTATCTGTTCAGTGCACATTTACCTATAAATATGGCAACCACTTATAATTCAGTAACTGTAATTTTTCTTTAAAAAATAATCAATTATGATAAACAGAACGACTCAGGAATCTATCTATATTCTTTTTTCATTTTAATATACTTTCATAGAAATGTTTCTATTATGAAAATAAACAAACTATTTTCTTTACGTCAGAAGTGTCACACTTATACATGAATTTCATAGCTAATATAACATACTGACCCAACAGGTCACGGGTAGTCTAGTATAATAATAAATACGAAATCTGATTCATTTCATGAAAATATCATATTTAAGCGTATTTTACGACCGGACATTGCCGCGCGGCCTGCTAATATATATATATATATATTTATATATATATATATTACTTGTCCACTGTAATGGTTTCGCCCACATTAAATAAGAAAAACTGTAATAGATGACACCGATCGTAGGCACCCATTTATAAAGTTATTTGTCTTTTGAATCTCTCTATAATGGTTGGAAATCGTCGTATACGTTACGTCTAATTCGGACGCAATTTCTCGAACTGTTGTGCGTCGATTGGTTTCGACTACTGCTCTTAATTGATCGTTGTCAACATCTGATGGCCGACCCTACTCATCTTCATTATCGCAGCCACGAAATTTAACCACCATCGTGCTATGCGTTCCGTGGTTTTTCCTAAGTAAAACGCTTCATTGATATCGCGATCGATTTCCGCAGCGTTTCAACTTAGATGGAATTGATATGAGAAAATTATGCATATTTGTTTTTTTTTTCATGATTGTATTCAACGTTCTGAAAGAAGACATTTGTTTTAAAGCGATTGTAATTTATATGATTGGAAAGAACCAACACCTTTTTGTTTTTATTATATAAAAAGAAAATGTATTATAGCGAAATCTTATTTTAAAAATACAGCATTTAAATCAAAATTAAAAAATCCGCAAGATTTTTCTCGCCCTTTTTAAATATATTTATAATCTATTGAATTATGAAGAAAAACATTATGAAAAAAAAAAAATGATTTTTAAACGATTTCGATGATTTACCTTCCAGAATGTTCAGTTTTAAACATAGAACTTTGAAAACCGGATTTCTATGTTTTGTCTATATTAGATTTTACTTCAATTATTCATATTATACGCTTTTGCTGTATCTGTAAATAACAATGCTTCATAAAATAAGCACAAAATGATGACGTTATATAGATGCGTTGAAAGTCACTACTGATGACTTAATACAAAACCATATAATTTTATTAACTAATAAGACTCAGATAAGAATTAGCACTGAAATAGTGTCCATGAATTGTATTTTTAAGTTTTTTCATGTACATGTAAACACAAATAGATTAATTTAAACATATAATCATTACAGATAAGTCTTAATTTTAAGTTAACATTTTTTATTCTACCGGTTAAATCCGAGAAATAGGGCAAACTAGTTATCAATTGCACCAATGCCATGTTATGTAATAATAATAATAATAATAATAATAATAATAATAATAACATTAATAATAATAATAATAATAATAATAATAATAATAATAATAATAATCTATTTTAGTTATGTAATCACCTCATAAAGTTGATATTTCCAAAGATGTAATGTACAAAATATTTGTTTTAATTCATCTAATATCACTGGTGTTTGGAACGTGATACTTCTAAAGTGCTGTAACCGTTCTGTCTAATAATGCTACAATTTAACATACAACAATTGAATGGAAATATGTTTAAATCTCCTGCAAGGGTTCTAGAGATATGTTTATATTACGAGGTATATTCTGTAAGCACATTAAGACACGTATTTTTCAGTTTTGATAAAGGTGATTCAATGATGCCGTGTGATCTGCGTTCATGCCGGATCTCCAGGAAAGAATGATAAAAAATTCAGCAGTAGCATACAGATTAAGGTTACAACTATCAATGGGTTTTAATAATAAATATATAAATACAGTAAACTCTCTGCTATTTCTCATGGTGATTCAATTCAAGTATTATTAATGCGATGCTTAAAAAATGAACAAAAAATTATCCATCTGAGAATCGAACAAGTATAGATTTTTCCGGAACAGAGCTGAATGAAAACATTGTGTGATATAGAAAGAAATAGAAGATCGCAAATAAAATCCGAAATCTGAAAAGCAAGAGCAGATGATCGGATTAGTGAAAAGATTATATCCGACAACAAGGAAAGCGTGACTGTAATATGCAAATAATCGAAAGAAAAGACTTCTTCAAAACAAAGTAGATGTAATTAAAAGGAAGATAAAGAGGGAAATAAAAACGAAATACAAGATAAGATCATTGATATATGGTAATTAGTCCAAAGGGAGAGCGTAGACAGCTCAAAGAAACGTGATCGACGTGCCTGAGTTCCATTATGCCGGCATCAAAACCCCACTTTTGGTGAATGAACTGGAACTTATAACAGTCTAAATGTGTTTCTGCTGGCATCTCAACACTTGGGATTTACACCAGTTCAGTAAAGCGATTTCTCTTTCTTTCCTTTTGAAAAAAGTTTAGTATTATTTATGACCACGATCGATTTCAAAAACATATTGTCTCTTTTACGCTATATAAATAAGTAATGAAAATTATTTACACTTTGCGCCGATTCACAGTTTACTTTGATCTGATATAGCGTATATGCGTTCGATTTGGAGACTGGAGTCGATGTAGGTAAACATTATCAGAACCCCCGAAAATGATAAGCCATTTTCTGCATTTATCATACACTAGCATGCACGTTAGAATGTTTATTCATATGTGCTTTTTCCATATCAATATGATATGCACAATGCAGATTATAAAAACTATATAAATCATCTTAATGACAGGCTAAAATCTTATCTTTTATTGCGTATCCTGGAAGTTATCGGATGAAAACTTTAATAATTTTTTATCTGATCCAAGAAAACCATTGCATGGTGTTCATCATTATCATTAAGAATTACATCAATACATCAATTTTGAAAGTACCAGACGATGAAATTTCGTAAAAAATTGTAATGTTGACTAAAGTGTCAAGATCATAGAACACGCAGAACTTTTTTGCCTACAATATAGACCAAGTAGTAAATCTCTACGATGAACAGAACTAAATATATCGGCGGAAGTGTGACTATATAATATTCCGGATTTTGATATGTTACCTATATATTTTCAAATTGAATCAATGTAATTAAATGCTTCTTAAGTAAAAGAAAAATCCAAGTTGTCATCGTCGGTCGTACATCCAAAGAAAATGATATAAATGCGGGGGTACCCCAGGGGTCTGTTCTTGGACTTTTATTATTCCTGATATTCATAAATGACCTCCCTGATAAAATTGTTTCGGAGATGGGTATATTTGCCGATGACACCACCCTCTATAACAGGCATGAGGGGAAAACAAATGAAAACATATCTAAGGAAATGGCAGAAACACTAGAGGATGACCTCCAATCTGTAGTGGAATGGGGACAAAAAAGTGATAGTCACATTTAATGCTGCCAAAACTAAGCTGCTTTCCTTCAATAACTACAAGAAACATTTTCTACCACTAATAGCCGAAAGTACTTCCTTTAAACTCCTCGGCCTAACATTTACAGGGAATATGAATTGGAATATATACACTGAGAGCATTGCCCAGGCTGCAGCAAAGAAGGTGGGCTCTCTTTACCGTGCCAGAAAATTACTTACGCCTGAAAGTATCCTACACCTCTATATGTAACCATTCGCCCATGTATGGAGTACTGTTTTCACATCTGAGTTGGTGCATCTGCTGATTGTCTCTCACTCCTGGACATGGTTCAAAAGAGAGTCGCCAACCTGATAGGTCGTGAACTGTCATCTAGGCTTCAGCCTCTGTCCCATCGACGAAATAATTCATCCCTCTGCCTGTTCTACAAATAATTTAATGGTGAATGCTCTGATGAAGTGCAAGCACTTGCACCTCCTCGTTGTGACTACCCCCGACTAATCCGACAAGTCCCACGCCTTTACAGTAGAGATCCCTTGGTGTAAGAAAGCCTTTTACTCCAATAGTTTCTTCCCCAGAACTGCAAGTCTTTTAAACTCCCTTCCGGAATACTGCTTTCCTAACTGTACTGATATGTAGAAGTTCAAGTGTAATGTGCACAAACATTTTCCACTCATCTCCCTTCACAATGCCCCCGAAAATTATGTCCCCGATAGTAGTCCCCCTACTTCAAAGTGACACTTGCCTTGTGTTGGGTGAAGATTGAATAAAAAGAAAAAACTTAAAAAAAAAAATTCGAAATTATAACATTGCACATATTTTGACCAAGTTTGGCTATGATTTGTACAACGATGTGCACGCTATGCTGCATACACACAATCAAACGAACAAACAAATGCACGTGTTGTAAAAGTTTATCCCATCCACAAAGGTTATAGCTACCGAAAAAAATGGATTTTACGAATATTTCGTTGTTGTATTAAGGCAGCCTCCATCACAAAAGTAATTTTCATTTACAATGATGCGGTTTATAATAAAGAAGCAAAATACCATTTAAATCTGGTCTGCGATTGTTCTCAGTTTATATTTTTTCTATATATCCAGAAAGGGTTTATCCTGATGCCATTCTTGTGCATTAGTAATAGCTTTAAATGTATTTCATAATCATGATGAAAGTTATTATTGTATGAAAGTTAAGATGAATGGAATGCAATAATGAAGACATATCATTATCGAATCTTTGTATCAAGTTGACAAGAAGGTTCTTGCAGTTTTTTAACTTTTAAATACAGATGAACATATTACGGCTTAAATAAAAAAAGTATTGAACGAAATTAACACCATCATAATCAACACACTTTTAATACCACAGAACAAGTATATTTATGCCAGTAACGTAAAAATCTTGCGGTCTGGAAGCGATGAAGTCGATGGAGGTATTTTTGATATCGCTAAGGTTTTTGAAACATTTCTCACGAAGAAAGTCGTCGAGATGCTTGAAATGTGATAGTCGGTAAGTGAGAGGTTTGGAGAGTATTGCGGATGATGGTCGGTTTAGCAACGTTCGATCGGAAATTGTCGTGGAGGTGAATGTTTGCTGGGTGTTGTTGTCGAAGGTTCTGATGCATTTCATTCATTTGCTGGCAGTATTTCGCCGTAATTGTTTTGCTTTCACTCAAAAAGCTATCATGAATAAGATCGGTCGCAGACAACGAAACAGTTGGCATATCCTTCTCTTATTGTAACACTAGCTTCACGGAAATGTTGAGGAGGTTCTTCAGCGTATAACCACTGAGCTGAGCGTCGCCGGTTGTTGTAAAGAATCTACTTTTTACCGAAAGTCACTAACGGGTTGAGAAACAGGTCGTTCCTATTGGGTAAAAGGAGGGAAGGTGACCCTTCATAACGGCGTTTCATTGGTTATTATTTAATCCGTGAAGCAACCACTTACCAAGTTATTGTGTTTTTCTAATATCTCTCTAATTATGGGAAATCGTTGCATACATAACGTTTCATTAAGAAGCAAGTCATCAGCCTATTTTGCGAGGACTGTCTTCGATTAAGGCTTTTAATTGATCGTTATCAACATCCGATGTCTCACCACTACACTCACCATCTTCAAGGCTCTCATCGCCGCCACGAATTTTGTTAAACATCCATTGTGCTGTGCGTTCCGTGGTTATTCCTAAGTAAAACGCTTCGTTGATATCGCCATTTGTTCCACCAGCTTTTTAGCCTAGCTTGAATTAGAATGAGAACATTGTGCAGTTTTTCTTTTTTTCCATATTGCATTCAACGTTCTAAACAGAAGACATAACTGTTCTCTCCGATTCTCTCTCCTCTGATCTTGAGCACGTGGTACAATGGGGAAAGGAGTGGCTGGTTACTTTTAATGCATCTAAAACCACGCTGCTCTCTTTACATCATCAACGTTCTGATCCACATCTGACATCAATTGAAATGAATGGCTTTCGTCTTGAGGAAGCCTCAAGTTTTGACAAGCTTCTGGGCTTGTCCTTTACTCCTGATCTTAAATGGAAATCGTACATCAAATCTATTGCCAAGGCCGCTGGAAAAATGGTGGGATCCTTCTATCGATCCAGTAGATATCTCACTGCTGATGCAATTCTGTATCTTTATAAGAGCCAGGTACGTCCAAGGATGGAATACATCTGGGGAGGAGCTGCTAGAAAGAACTTGTTCAGCCTTGATAGAATTCAAAATAGACTTCGTAGTCTCGTAGGAGATTTCCTTTTCTATTCCCTGCAACCTATATCTCACAGAAGAGATGTTGCGAGTTTGTCTCTGATGTATCGTTATTTTCATGGAAAGTGTTCGACTGAGCTTCATTCTATGCCCCCCCTCGCCAAACTTTCACAAGAAACACTCGTTTAGCTGAAAACCCTATCAATAATTCCCCCACTCTTTATCTGTGCTTTAATCTAAACGTAGATTCCATGAACAAAGCTTCTTTCTTAGGACTGCACGCCTGTGGAATTGTCTTCCGTTTTCCTGCTTTCCAACTGACTACAATATGGTTGTCTTCAAGTCTAACATAAATAAGTTCTTGATTAGCTGTTCCACTTGTTAACAAATTTACCGAATTTCCAGTTACTAACGATTAATATATTGTCCAATTTCTACTGTACACTCTTTAACCCTTATCCCCGAGTGGCCTCTTAGCCTTGATAAGTGGTGATGCCTATGTAAAAAAACTGTTTTAAAACGATTGTAATTTATACGATTAGATAGAGCGAAAAGCACTCTTTTACTTGATACATAAAGTAGAGGTTATATAATAAAAACTCATTTAAAAATACATCATTTGAAATCAAAAGTAAAAATTCTGCAAGAACTTACTTCTTCATTTAATATTTTATAAAGGATTGTTTATCTAAATGAGGTTTATTTATTGCTATTTATGCATGTTTATTTATAAAAATGGTGTAATAATATCTTTAACTTTTAAATATTACGTAATTCTGAACATAAAAGATAAAAAAGAACACTTCTTTTATTTTAAATATTTTATATGATTTACGCACGGGGTCTTATTATTATATTCATATTAACATATTTACAAAATGATATAAGAAATGATCGGTTCGTTATATATCTATTGGTCAGTGTATTTTATCGTTAAAAAGAAATCAAACAAAGGAACGGAATATATATATATATATATATATATATATATATATATATATAATATGCGTTTATATCTGTTTATGCATATTATTATTTATATATACATTATATGTATGGGAGTGCACATATGATATACATATGTTCGTTGAATATGACTGTGTATTGGTATGTATGCGTATATATGGGTGTTAATTGAGCAAGCATATATATATATATATATATATATATATATATATATATATAATAATAATAATAATAATATTAGTATAAATAATAATATTTATATTTAAACCATAGACCAATAGTAGTTTTTACATAAAAAAGTGCATAAGGGTACATATATATATATATATATATATATATATATATATATATATATATATATATATATATATATATATATATATGTACCCTTATGCACTTTTTTATGTAAAAACTACTATTGGTCTATGGTTTAAATATAAATATTATTATTTATACTAATATTATTATTATTATTATTATTATTATTATTATTATTATTATTATTATTAACAATATTTTATAAATATTTTCATTATTATCAATACACACAGTGTGACTTTCGAGCCAAAAGTGCATACATTGAAGTACCTGCCCTGATATTATCCTCGGTCTGTGTATGAGAATTCCTTCGGAACTGAGACAATTTTCCTTCAGTACCAAGACTATTTGTATTCTCATTTAATTATTAACTATTATTAATTTTATTGATTTTATTATTATTATTATTATTATTATTATTATTATTATTATTATTATTATTATTGGCTCACATGGAGCTTTCACACAAGTCAACAAACGATCTGATTGGAAACCTGTGGTATTCTCTGGAAGCTGAGTGACAACAAGTCTCCCCAGACGTCCAGCCCTCTCCACCTCCTTCGATATAAATAAATAAATAAATAATAATAATAATAATAATAATAATAATAATAATAATAATAATAATAATAATAATAGTACCTAATAATAATCATAGGAATAATAATTAATAATAATAATAATAATAATTAATAATAATAATTAATAATAATAATTAATAGTAGTAATAATAGTAATAATAATAACTAATAATAATTAGTAATAATAATAATGGACACACAGCAGGTTAGCGTAAAACCATCATAATTTATGGAGACGAGTGTCGAGGGATGGTTTTCGATAATAAAAGCTCAATTCCATCTCAGACACATTACGAGCGATGATACTAAGTTCTATACGGTTATCAGCGCATTGCTGCCTGACGTAACAAATATACATCAGTAATTCTGCAGTCGCTGAACTATGCGAAGTTAAGGGAGTCTGTGTTGTCTACATATGAAAAGAGCAGACCTGAACTCATGGAGAAGTTGATGAGGACCACTACGTTAGCTGGTCGTGCGTCATTAGACCTCCAGGAGATGGTAACGGTCGCACATAGAATAGGGGCAAGCGACGAGATAGTGTGCCATAAATTCATACTCGCACTTCCGAAGCAAATCGCCCCAGTAATAGCAGTCCACACTGAAATGCCGTTAATGGAGTTGGGTCGACTATCCGACAATTTGATGCCGTTAATAGAAAATATGTCAGTATTTCAGGCGGTTGAGAGTCGAGCTCGGACAAACGACCATATTACCACCAGACAGTCTAGTGAAACCATTGCAGCCGGCCTATGTCCATAAAGAAAGAAACAGCGGCCGAAGATATGTAAAGCCCATATATATTTTGCGGAGGAGGCTCGTACATGTAAGCCATGGTGTAAGTGGCCAAAGAAAAAGAGTAGCTTACAGACTCTGCCTAACTCGCGCCCTTCCCCTCCCGTCCCTAGTGATTCGGAAAACTAGAAAGGCGGACTGCGTTTGCTCCATTAGTGCCGCCGTTATTAGAAGTTTCTGCTAAAATAGTAGCGTCTAAAGTCAATTTTATCATAGATACAGGAGCCAGTGTTTCCATTGTACCACATTCCGTAGTAAATGGAATTACTCTGGAGCCAATTCCTGTTCATATCTCTACCGCGAACGGTGAAAGCATAAAATGCTATTGTCAGACAAACCTCAAAGTTAAGATACCATGTTTGAGAAGATCTTTTCAATGGAGTTTCGTATCGCAGATGTCACTGACCCTTTGTTAGTATTTGACTTGTTAAACAAGTTTAACTTTATAGTGGATTGTAAAAATAGATCCATCCGTGATAAAGTAACGGAGCATAAAATTACAGCCAATGCAGTAACGGGAACCGATGCTGGAGTGATTAACAAAATAGACCTAGCGGATTATGTAACCGAAGTAATAGGTAAATATAATTATGTGCTTTCACCAGATAGCGACACAAACAAACACTATGGTGGAGTGTATCACAGGATTGGTACAGGCAGCCACGTACCAGTCTTTGCTAAAGCCAGACAACTTTCCGGTTCTAAGTTGGACACAGCACAGGCAAAATTTAAAAAGTTACTAAATACGGGAGTTATCTATCCTTCCAGTAGTGAGTGGGCAAACCCTTTACACTTAGTGAAGAAGACGGATGGGTTATATCGAACGTGCGGTGATTTCCGTGCGTTAAATAGCATTACCAAAACAGACTGATACCCGCTACCAAATATACATTACTTCTGCACGCAATTAGCTAATAAACAATATTTTTCCCAAATAGATTTAACTGCAGAATATCATCAGATTAACGTACATCCATACGTTTGTTTGAGTTTAATTACATGCTATTTTGTTTAAAGAATGCTACGGCTACATTTCAGCGTTTTATGGATTTTTAAATTAAATTACATATTTATATATTTAGACAACATACTAGATTTTAGCGAAAGTGAGCAATAGCACAAGGAAGATTTAGATAGAGTATTTAGGATCCTTATTGATAACAATTTAAAGATTTCCTCAGATAAGTGTGTATTCAGAGTACCAGAGTTAGATTTCTTAGTTTTTCACGTAAGCAGAGAAGGCTTGTTGCCAACTTTAAAGAAAATCAAAGAGTTCGAAAATGTTCCGATACCTAAGGACTCAAAAAACTTACGTAGATGACAGATTTTTTCCGCAAATTAGTCCCTAATTATGCATCCATAATTTTACCACTATCCGACCGGATGAGGTTGAAACCTGAAGCAAAGACCGAGCTTAATGAGGAAGAAACTCACGCCTTCAAAACAATAATAGGC
Source organism: Euprymna scolopes (assembly GCF_053919585.1). Classification (NCBI taxonomy): domain Eukaryota; kingdom Metazoa; phylum Mollusca; class Cephalopoda; order Sepiida; family Sepiolidae; genus Euprymna; species Euprymna scolopes. The sequence continues at coordinate 51,093,158 of NC_136482.1, read as the reverse complement.
AAATTATCGGAAATTACGGCGTTAGCTCATCCACAGTCTTCAGCTACAGAATACTACTTAGTTACAGATGCTAGTCAATATGCCGCTGGTGCTGCATTACACTAGTTGATTGATAAGAAAACAGTAACTTTGAGTTTCTTTTCCAAGAAATTTTCTCAAACCCAAGCCAAGTATTCCACGTTTGACAGAGAGCTACTAGAAGCTTATCTTTCATTGATACATTTCTGCCACCTCATAGAAGGTCGTCACGTGGCATTATTCACTGATCATAAGCCATTATGCGGAGCCTTTTATAGTCAGACACCAGCAAAGTCAGATCGACAACAACGACACTTATCAGTGCTTGCCGAATATATTGCTGACGTGAAGTACATTAAAGGAGCTGAAAATATAGTTGTATACTGTATGACTCGGCCTGCATTAGCTGTGCAGATAGATGCATGCGACTTGGCTGAAATAGCCCAGGCACAGTGCCATACACTAATTTTAAAGAATATTGTGTGTCAAGCGAAGTCGGCGCAGTCCTATGCGATACTTCAACTAAGTACCACAGACCGTTTATCCCAAAAGAGCTTTGTCAAGCTATTTTCAACAGTTTACCTAGCTTGGCGCATCCTGGTACGGGAGCATCTATAAAACTGGTCAATTCCAAATACTTTTGGCATAGTTTAGATGAAACGATTAAACAATTCTCTGCAGAATGTGTAGTGTGTCAACAATAAAAAATTCACAAGAATTTGAGTTATCATCTGCACGTTTCCAGACGGTACATATTGATATCGTTGGACCCCTGCCTTTAACGCGCAACTAGTCCGACCCTTACCTTATCCCTTACAAATATTTTCTTACTTGCATCGATCGTGCAACTCATTGGATTGAAGTAAAGTCTATGACTGAGATAACTGCACAGTCGGTAGCAGAAGCGTTTATCAATGCATGGATAACTCGATTTGGAGTCCCACTGCATGTTGTAACTGATAGAGGTAGTCAGTTTGAGAGCGAATTGTTCCAGGAATTAGCCAAAGTAGTAGGTTTTACCGATTGAGGACAACTTCGTATCACTCTCAAAGATCTAATGTGCACACCGTACCCTTAAACCGGTAATAATGGCTCGAAAAGAATCATGGATGAAAGCGATACCAGTGATTTTGCTGGGTATACGTAGCACCCTTAATGAATCAGACTTTTCCCCTTTTACTTCTGTTACTGGAGCTCCGATATTGATTCCTCAGCACTTGATACACAAGCAGAGAGTAAGAGAAACTCCAATTAATAACCAGTACATACGTAATTTGTGTGAATGGATGTCCCAAATTGATGTACTCAACAACAGAAAAGGATATATCCATAACAGTCCCAAAACATTTATACTGAAAGATTTATCTTCCTGTGAAAAAGTATGGCTTAGAGTTGATCGAGTTAGGAATCCATTAGAAGCACCGTACTCAGGTCCTTATAAAGTTTTGACTTGATCAGATAAGCATTATTAGATCGATATGAACAACGGTACTCATACACATGTATCAATAGATAGATTAAAGCCGTACATAGAACCATCTAGTACTAATAAGATTAGACCGACTGAGAAGGCACAGACAAATGACGGTACTACTAATGATAAACTTATTAAGACAGATGATACCGACAAAGTTGAAGATAAAACTGCTGACACATATAAGTTTAGATCTGGTGGGAAAGTAACATGGAAAAGAGAAAAATGAGTACTTTTATTTTTAAACAAATTTAGGCAATATACATGTTTACTAATTCTGTGGGGGCTACTTAACTCCGTTATTTGGAAGGGGACTCGTGTAGTGAACTACTACTATGATGCTGCTACAGTATGCTTCCCTATTTCTCTCTTTCTCCCTACTCTTCTACTTTTCCCTTCTTTTCTCTCTCAACGTCACCAGAGGTTTCAGCCAATCGGAATAGAGGACTGTGTTGGAGGGAGATACAAAGAAGAAATCTGTCTCAGACATGTGGGAACGATAGAAGCATCAACACGCGACGGACCAGTTTCCCTTGGTAAAGACTTTTATCAAAGAAATGTACCATCCTCTTTGTACCCCTATATCTTGGAAACCTTTAGCAAACATCATCAATCTTAAAGTCTCGTCGCACTTAATTATAACCCGATTTTTTCTTTTCCACAACCATTCTTTTTCAGAACTCTTGTTCTCTCTCTAACTTTGGAGGTGCACCAAAAAAGTGACTGACCGAAATGATGACCCTTTTTCAAAATTTATTGTATATATATTAATAACAAAGATAAATAACAATCAAAATTAGTTTAGCACTTTATTATTAAATTTGATAAATTATTTTGTGCAGAAATCTAGAATTTTGTTGTAATGAACTCATGCCAGGGACTAAATGTATGAGAAATATTATAATCTGAGGAGTATTTCTAGTTAATATTAATTTTGTTTTAAACATCTGAAATCGAGAAATACACAGTTTACATATGTAAACATTAAATAAAAACAATTTGCGATTAGTTAGTCAAAGACCGTTATATATCTTGCTTTTTAGTGACTTTACTAAAAGTACTTTTGTAGCGAGAACGTATTTTAATACAAATGAAATGAGTATATAACTTATGTATACATGAAAAAAGACCTTCTAAGAAACATTGATAAACTCACATTTTGTTTTACTATATAATTATCTTATAATAATGGTATACAACAATAGAATCATGATAACTTTCAATTTGAACCTAAATACTTTCTGAAAAAGAAATAATGAAATCATACATACGTATGTTCAAGTATAGCAAATAGAAATTCACATTTCACGAATGCTTGATTGATTAAATGGATAGCGACGGACCATATGAAATCTGGAACTCATATTTTATCGGATCAGTTGTTAGAATTTACGTACTAATAAGTACAAATAATCAAGTAGTCTAGCATAATATAGGGCGACCAGAAGACCCCTTTATAATTCGCTACTATACTTAAAAAAATAGGGAGATCAGAAGACTCCATTATCATTCGTAACTATACTTTAAAAAAATGTAAATTAAATATTTTACACATCTGAACGTAACGACTTTTATTCTATAAATAGATAAGCACTCGTCCAAGTTATCCGGAAATAGAAATCTTCTTACGCTCTAGAAAGACACGAAGACATGCCAGCTACCAGTTGGCAAAAAGACGGCAGACGGAAAATTATGGCAAACACGTTAGGTATTTTTTAAAACTCATCCTAAATGCTTTTTATGTTACCTCGTTTTTAAACTTGTTTTTCTTGTTTTATTTATGTTTTTGTCTATATTCTCCTGTCTTACTCGCATCCCCATGCTACAAAGTAAGCGATAAAAAACAATGCCGGAAATGATTCTCTATAAGAGTAGATAAACTTAGGACTGTATTTGAGTAGTATACTTAATATATACAATTACTGCAAGCTTGCCTATATTGAAAATGCTTGCTTCCTGGCTAGCCAATCAAACCATCTAATATAGTTAGCCTTATTTTCAATTACATTCGAAATATAATACAGTGCTTTTAGCAATGAAAAAGTTACCTATGAAAACGAACCTTCTAAAGTAAAACCTTGAATAATTATCTTAACTCGAATGTAAATTAATATTAAGCCGACTTTACAAATTGATAAAAGTTAATTATTGGATTTTAATTATTTATAAGGTGAACCTCCAATGAGTCCAACTCGATAGATAACGACAAACTTCCACCCATTAATATGGGAGGGGAGATTATCATCAAAAGTGCCCTCAATTGTTAACTTAGCACCGGACTTACTACTTAGATATAAATAAGTCACTTGTACCCATTCCACTCCTCCCCCTTTTTTTAATGGAGAGTAGATAATACAGTGGATGTGTTATCGGCAGCTCCAGTAACTCTCGCTTCTCCTGTTTTGTCCCTCAGTCCTCATTCAATGAGTAATTGTTCTGACAAAGGGTGAATAAAAAGCTGCTTAAAGGTCGGTAGTACTTGGTTACCAGTAGTATGGGATGTCGGGAATTTTTCTGTCTCTGTCTGTCCTTGTGGCCATGTCACTAGTAAGGGTGCTGGAGGTAAACGTTTTGTCTGGGCTGACGTTATCCGCCTGATAGTCAGGGGCCCGAACCTTGGATTAACCACTAAGGAGGCTGTCCTATCAGCAGGCGCAAAGCACTGGGACTGCTGTATTGTCATTTGGTGAGTGGATCTGAACCATGCAGTAGTCTTTGGTGGGGCCTCTCGATGTCATACTATTGGGTAATTGTTACGGCTTTACCTTTTCGTGTGCTACAAAAATTTTTTTTCCTGTCTTTTTCTATCTTACTTTCCCTCTCTCTACTGCTCTAACCAAGTATGCCGACCTATTCCACAAATCCCAAAATCTCAACATGAAATATCTCCAGAATAAAAACTCGAATAAACCTAGACCCCTATCTTCCAACGTAGACCCCTACTACCAGGTCTCCTTCTCCAACATCAGGGGTCTACGTTCCAACCTTCCAGAGGTTGAAACCCAATTACAGGAGACGAAACCGAACATATTATTTCTAAGCGAAACTGGAATAGGGCCGACCACTTCCCTAGATGAGTTCATAATTAACGGATTCTCAAACTTAAAAGCTAAATCTGACCCCCAAGATCGCCATGGGCATGGAATATGTGCCTACATTAAGGATGGCTTCCCGTGTGGCAGGGATATCTCTGGAGAAGATCCTAATATACCATATATGTGCTTCAGGGTTGCACTTGCTAACACCACTGCATTTATATTTGCCCTCTACTGGCCCCACAACAGCGGAGTTATTATCTTTAAGAGCATATCTGAGAAAATAGACCACATACTGTCTGCACATCCCTCGGCTAAACTCCACATCTGTGGTGACTTCAACGTCCATAACGTGAAATGGCTGACCCATTCAAATAAGACAGGCGATGAGGGGAGGTTTTGTCATGATTTTGCCATTGCTTATGACTTCACTCAGATTGTTCGCGAACCCACCCGTGTGCCCGATACACCCGGTCAATATGCAAACCTCCTAGACCTTTTTCTCTCAACTTCCCCTGAGCTATGTTCATGTTCCGTTCATTCTCCTCTAGGATCCTCCGACCACTCCGTCGTATCAGTTAAGATAAAAACGAAATGTAAGAAGTCTCCAGACGTACCCCTCGACCGTACTATATACCGATACTCTATGGCTGACTGGGATAGCTTCCGTACATTCATATCTGATTTACCTCTGCACTCCAAGTGTCCTCTATAGTATCAGACCTGACTGAATGGTTAATTGTAGGCATAGACCGATTCATACCATCTAAAAATTCCAACAAAAACCTAACAGCCAGCCATGGTTCTCCCCAGAATGTGCTGTTGCTATCGCCACAGAAATCACTTTTTCCATAGCTACCAACGTAATAGGTGCACTGAGACTAAAGCTGCTTTCAGGACTGCCAGCAACCACTGTAAAAGAGTAATAAACATGCAAGAGAGCTATATGCCCAGTGTGTTAAATCCAAGGTAGCTGATCAGTGGCTTTGTTCCCACCAGTTTTAGCAAATAACAAATAGGATCCTGAACAGAAATGTGCGTTCTATCCCAACCATTATCAATGGACCAGAGGTCATCTCGTCAGCGTCAGACAAAGCAAAATTATTTGCAAAGAACTTTGCAGCCAATTCTACCCTATGCGACGAAGGCCATCAACTCCTCATATTTCCTCCTATAACACAGAACAAGCTAGGTAACATGCAAATATCCGTGCATGAGGTCGCCAAGCTAATCAAGAACCTAGATTCCAGTAAAGCAACTGGCCTTGGCGGCATCCTGATGGCATCCCAATTATAGTGTTAAAAAAGCTTCAACCAGAAATTGCTTCCATACTTACGAAGCTATTTAAGCGCTGTGTTAAGGAGAAGTGCTTTCCGACTCCCTGGAAGACCTCATCAGTTTGCCCTGTATTTAAGAATTCAGGTGATAAGTCATCTCCTTCTCAGTACAGACTAATAAATCTCCTGTGTGTTATGAGTAAGTTGCTGGAATCCATATTAAATAGAGAAATAGTCAACCACCTCAGCAGGAACAACCTTCTTAGTGACACACAATATGGTTTCCGCTCTGCAAGATCTACCACAGATGTACTGACCGTTATATCCCACAGGGTTAGTGAATCTATTGACAAAGGCATCCTTTCTAGGGCAATTGCTCTTGACATATCAAAGGCCTTCGACAAGGTATGGCATAAGGGTCTACTTCACAAGATTTCCAGCTACGGTATAACTGGAAATGTTTTCTCAATCATTAAATCATTTCTCTCCGATAGGCTCATAAGAGTAGTGGTAGATGGACAAAAATCGGAGGCCTGCAATATAAATGCTGGAGTCCCTCAAGGGTCAATCCTGGGCCAAACTCTCTTCCTGATCTACATCAATGACCTCCCTAAAAACATACTTAAATCATTCTTTGACATCTATGCTGATGACACGACCATATACGGCAACACATCAAAGACTGTAAATGACAAAGTTCTCTCTGATTCTCTCTCCTCTGATCTCGAGCGGGGGGAAGACGTGGCTGGTTACCTTTAATGCATCTAAAACCAAACGCCTATCCTTACATCATACAACGCTCTGATCCCCATCTGGCATCAATTGTGATGGATGGCTCTCGTCTGGTTGAGGCCCCGTGTTTAGACAAGCTTCTGGGTTTGACCTTTACTCCTGATCTGAAATGGAACATGTACATCAAGTCTGTTGCCAAGGTCGCTGGAAAGATGGTGGGATCTTTCTACCGCTCCAGAAGATATCTCACTACTGATGTAATTCTCTATCTATATAAAAGCCGAGTACGTCCAAGGATGGAATACTGCTGCCATATCTGGGCAGGAGCTGCTAAAAACAGCCTATCCTGCCTTGACAGAGTACAAAATAGACTTCGTGGTTTAGTGGGGGGATGCTCTTTTCTCTACCTTGCAACCTCTCTTCCACAGAAGAGACGATGCGAGCCTATCCTTGATTTATCGTTATTTCCATGGCAGGTATTCTTCTGAACTGCAATCTCTGGTCCCCCCTCGTCAATATTTCACGAAAAACACCCGTACTACTGAATCCACTGTGAAAAATTTCCCCACTCTTTATCTGTGCCTAAATCAAAACGTGGATTCTATGAGCAAGGCTTCTTTCTTAGAAGTGCACGCCTATGGAACTGTTCCGTCTGCCTGCTTCCCACCGGACTACAACTTGGGTGTCTTCAAGTCCAACGTTAACAAATTCCTAATGAACCGCCCCTTAAGTAAACACTTCATCAAATCTCCACATTTGCAATAACCCTTATCCCTGAGTTGCTTCCGGGCCTTGATAAGTGGTGATCACTGTGTAAAACATGTGCGTAATTCTATTCTTTAGATTGCTCTACTTTACAATGATAAGTATTTAGCAAGACTTATTAAATACCATTTTTTGGTATTTGGAATGACTCGGCAAAGGTCTGAACCTGCGTCTCCTAACCCATTTGCTTGTCCTGAATATGATATCTTAAACTATATCCGATGGTGAGGTCCCAGCTTTGGGGAGTGTGGAGCCACCCCCTAATTGCCATTGCTCCCAGATCCACTTTGACCCGGAGTGGTAGTACTTGTTGGGGTCCCAACAATGGATTAAATAGAAATTGACTTGAAAAAAAAAACAAAAAAAAAAACAAATATATTCTATTAAAAACCTTTTCTTCAAAATCATTGGATCCGGCATTAAATGACCTGAAAAGGGTTGATATGCCGTAAAACAAAAACAGCTAACCAAACAACCAACCTAACCCATTTGAAAACACGCTTACCGTTAGTATAAATATGCATTAAAACTGTTACGCAAATGCTTAGCATCTATCATCGAACTATTAAGGTATATTAAGTCAATTCAGTAGAGCCCATCATTTAAATTGTGTATAATAATACGCTCAATCAATTCATGTTCCTACCTTTATTATCACTCTTCACGCATATTAAGAAATGTAATCATCTGATGGCAATGATTCTGATTTGATGTTGCTAAGGTTAAAATTCAGAGTTCATCTTATAATAAGTTATACGAAAATCTAATTTTGTCGTCCTTTATAGCTGACACTTATTTTTCCGATTTGCAGACAGAATTCATGTTTTTGAAAACGTATTAAAATTTGTAATAACTAACTGATGAATAAACATTTCGTTTAATTATTTAGAGAATACTCAGTTGTCAGTGATATTTATTTTTCCAAATGATTTCATTTAAAGGAAACAACAGTAAATTGTGCAGAATAATGGAGGAAGCAATGGTGAATTTCCATGGCGATTATATGTTGCTATCAAATTAAGTTAAATGATGAACATGCTTTCAAGTACACGTAATAAACGAAATGTAAATGATCATTTCTTATTACAAGTAAATTCTCAGTTTTTCCCTTGAGTCTATTTAGCTTTCCACTTGCAAATATGCAAATATAATTTTGATAAATAATTTAATTCATCGACAAAAATAAGAAGAAATGTATTTGAAGTGCTTCTTCGGTTATAAATTCCCTTTGGTGTGAAACCATATATTGTAATTTTTATTCTGATCAAACGAAAGCAAAATTTGCACCGGAGTAAATTAAATTCGCTTTGCATTCAGCTGACTACAGACTCCATTACTAGAAAAAGAAGAAAATACCAGTTAACATAAACATCTTGAATTCGAAGCCATGTTTAATTTCAGAATAGTTTTCTATGAGTAGCTATTCTATACGAATCCTGGATATGAAAAGTTTTCAGTGGGTCGCTGATCTGCACAGATTCTGGACTTTATAATTTCGAAAGCATAAAACAAAATATTCTTCTCGTGTTGACACGAACAAATTATGTGCTGGAATTCTAAAAGGTTGAATCTCTATGAAGCAATTTTGGCTTCTGATTGGTTGATAACAGAACGTGGATTAATTTGATTCCTCAGTTCGTACCAGTACCTTTTATAAATAGAACTTCCCATCTTTCAAAGAGTATACCCTATTATTAATCCAAAATATAGTAATGTCTAATTTAATCTCAGTCTTGATATGGTGTGTGATAGTTTTGTTACTGTGTAACATATGTAATAACTTGTAGCAGTCATTAAATATAAAATGATTCCTAGTATATCTCGGGTAAGTTATATATAGTCAAATTCTGAAAAGTTTAGAGGGAAACTATTTCAATTTTATTTTTGTTTCCGATTTTTTAAAATATATCGGCCATATTTTATTCTGATGCTGTGTAATTTACAATAATGGATTCCTCTTTTACATCATTTCTTATGAAGTGATATTTAATAACGATATGCTTAGATAGTTGGTGAATTACTGGGTTCTGTGCTTAGATTATTCTGGCTCGACTATCAAAATTAATTACTACGGGAGTTTTAGTTAATTCTGGTTCTAAAACACTCTTTAGTATAGCTTTTAGGTATAGCGCTTATTATGCAGTATGCATAACTGCAATGAATATCGCCTCACACATAAAGAGAGAGATATAATATCCTTTTTTATCAGATTTCCATGAAATAATAGGTACATTTTCTAATAGTCTAAAATAATATCCAGATACTTTTTCGATCTTCATCATTTCTCCAATCTGAATCTGAAAACGCTTCTAATTTGGAGGGAGTTATTGATTTTCTAAATACTAAAGCTGTTTCTTAGTTCCTTTAAATAACGAGGGATTGTTTATCTCTGTTTAATCCTTCATGTCAGTCTTGAAAATTCTTGTGATAGTTTTGTTACTGTGTAACATATGTCAGATTATTAAGTATATAAAGCTTCCTATTATCTCTTGGTATATTTTATCGTAACTTATTTATGCTTCTATGTCGGTATTTTTATTGATATCATTTTCAACCAGTGTAGAGCGTTTATTGAATTCCTGCATTTAAAACGTAAAAGGGATTGCGTCAATGTAACTCGATTGATTCATTTTAATAATTCTTTTTTACTGAGTAAATTGTATGCCCAGAAACCGGTCGTGTTTATTTTTTAACTAGACTACTCGTGACTCGTTTGGTCAGTATGTTATATTAGTTAGAGAATTAATGTATGAGCGTGACACTTGTGACATAAAGAAAATATTTTTTGTGACATAACAGAAACATTTCTATTAACATATATTAAAACAAAAAAAAAAGAATATGGATAGATTTCTATGAGTCGTTCTGTTTATAATTGTTTATTTAAAAAACAAACAAACTTACCACCATTGAATTATAAGTGGTTTACCATACTTATAGGTAAATGTGCACTGGACAGATACCATAATACTTAAAGTTAAATTCAAATTTTGATATATTTTTTAATTTAAACGCGAAAAAAAAAACAATTGGGACGCTGAAAACGTACACAGAAAAACAATATGTTTTATTGTCGTCTTAATTATTTATTTGTAACGCAAATTAAAAAAAAACATATTTTCGGGGTTATTTACTTATGTTGGTAGTGTAGAAGAAAATGTATGAATGTTTTTTTAAGAAGGGTGTATTAAAAATAGAGATTAACTTTAATAAATATGAAGGCGGTGGGTAAATCGCTGTTGGAAAATGCTCTTATGGTTTTTAACTAGTTAAAGTAGATTTATTTGTAAGAAGGTTGCGTTAAAATAACTTAAACGTAATACAGAAATGAACAATGTGACATGAGCAATGTTTGAATAGTTGTTTTTGTACAAATAAATCGCTACGAGAGACCACTTGAGGATAAGGATCAAAGAGTATACAGTGATCAAAAGAACAATGTCATTATAATCTTTAGAAATGTAAATGTTGTAAATTGGATTACTTAAGGGGAACGGCTTATTAAGAACTCGTTTACAGTTGACTTGAAGATGGCCATACTGTAGTCAGATGGAAAGCAGGTAAACGGAAGAGAGCTCCACAGGTGCGCAGTTCTAAAAAAGAAGCTTTGTCAATGGAATCGACTTTTGGGTTTATGTACACATAAAGAGTGTGGTAAATTACTAATAATGTTTACAGCCAAACGAGTATTCTCGTGATTATTTGGCAAGGGGGACCGTAGATTGGACCTCAGACGAACACTTGCCATGAAAATAATGATAAAAGAGACAGGCTCACAATGTATATTCTGTGAGAAAGAGGCTGCAGCGAAGAGAAAAGGGCATCCTCCACTAGGCTACAAAGTCTATTCTGAACTCTGGTAAGGCAGCATAAGTCTTCCTAGCAGCTCATACCCAGATGTGACAGCAATATTCCATTCTTGGACGTACCTGGCTCTTATATAGGTAGAAAATTTCATCAGCAGTGAGATATCTACTGGATCAATAGAAGAATTGCATCATTTTCCCAGCGATCTTGGCAAAGTATTCCATTTTAGATCAGGAGTTAAGATCAAATCCAGAGCTTGTAAAAACATCAAGACGAGAGCCATTAAATTGAAGCCAGATGGGGACCAGAACGATATAAAGATAGAAGCTTGGTTTTTAATGCATTAAAAGTAACTAGCTACTTTTTCCCAATTGTGCCACATGCTCAAGATCATAGGAGAGGGACTCAGAGAGAACTTGGTCGTTTACGGCCTTTGATGTGCTGCCATAGATGGTAGTTTCACCAGGAAAAATGTCTACGAATGACGTAAGGATGTGATTTGGAGGATCATTAATATAGATCAGGAAGTGAGTTGGACCTAGGATGGGCCTGTGATGGGCCTCCAGCATTTATACTATGAGCTTCCGATTTTTGCCCATCAACCACTACTCTTATGAACCTATCAATATAATCATGTAATTTTGTATTCCAGCATCAACCCCTCTTCTTCAGACCGCACAGTGATTTATTACGCCTCCACATGCAATTTCATTTTCATTATGAATCCCTCTTGAGATGTAATATAAATCTTACAATCTATTGTGTCATTTAAATAAGATTTTTTACGTCCATTTGATTGATCTTAAAATTTTATTTTGATGTCATCTGCAATAAAATTCTGATTTTCGTTAGGTTTGTAATCGGTGTAAACGTTAGAGAAATATTCTATACCGTAAATATGAGAACACCCTTTAGCAGCAAAACATGTGTACTGTTCACCGCCTGACACTGTAGTGATTTTTGTAAAGACCCATTTTGAGGAAGTGAGATGGTTATCCTTTCGGAGAGACAATGCCGAATATGTATTAATTCTGTTAAAGCATCTATTTCGATTTTCATTGCGATTTTCCATTGCGGACAATGTTCTGAATTACTTGCTTCATTATAGATTTTGGCGTATTATTCATGGAATAGCAATAATCGATAACCCTTAACATTATCGACTATTAAAAATCGGTCGTCTTCTACTTCTTTTGGGGTAATGATCTGATGAACTTTCGATTTTTACATCAGTATCATCGCTGTCATCATTATTAATACTCGGGTCCTCATTCACGGCATCTCCATTGTCGTCATTTGTTTTATGAATTTGAAGAAATATTATTTCATCCTGATTATATAGTAGGTTTTCGTCTATTAATTTTACATATCTGATTTTTTCATTTTATTTTTCTCTGGAAAAAATACTAACTAGACTTGGCTGTTTTTATCATACCCAGGGAATATACCGCAACCGGAGTTGATATAAAATTTGCCTTTCGTATCTATAAATGAGAATTAAGTTAAAACAAATACATGCATTCTGCTAAAATTTATCTTTTTACTGCAGAAAAATCGTATGAAGTTCACATAGTATTTTGTTTAAGGATCGGTTGCGTATATATGCAGCAGTCATTCTGGTCTTTCAATGTAAAGTTGAGCTGGGTCCATACTCTCTTTAATTGGAAGCCATGTTTAATTTCACAAGAGTTTCCAATAGGTTGCTATTCTATACAATTCCTGAATATAAAGAATTTTCAGTGGGTTGCTGTTCTTTACAGGTTCTGCACTTTATAATTTCGAAAGCAAAATAGCTTTCCCGTGTTAACGCGAAAGAATTATGTGCTAAAATGGTAAAAGATTAAAATATTATGAAGTAAATATGACTTTTTATTTGTTGATAACAGAACATTTATTAATTTGATTCGTCAGTTTCTATCAGCATCGTGTATAAATTAAAGCTCCCTAACCTTCACGGAGCATACCCCTATTATTAATCAAAATATTGCAACAAAAACATCACGTGAAACAACATTATTTTCTACTTCTGCTTCAATAGTAAAACATTCTTCGAAATTAATACAGTGGCAGTAAAAGTAACCAAATAAATTTGAAAAGCGTAAATAATTCGTTTCCGGAATGCCTTATAGAAGTAAACTAATTTAATTGTCATTCTTAAAAAAATATTATTTTTCTCTTTTCACAGAAGTACAATAATACGTTTCACTCTTTTATAAATATAAATTTGCTCTTATACAATCTTTTCTATTTCTTAAAAGCTTATTTGCCCCTTTCGTCAACACATACTGTCCATCAACTTCAATTAAAAAATCGACAGCATTAGGATGTTTTTTTGTGCTCATGCTTGAGCGATTTTGTAGCGATAGGGCGCTACAGGGTTACATCACTCAAGTATGACAAGCTCGCCATTTTGAAAGAGGATGAACAATGAAGCAATGTCGTTTTCTTTGCTCGGCTGCCTTCTTTGTATGGACGGAATAAACGCCCGACTGCACAGCTCCATCTATTGCTCATCAGTGATTCTCGCCAAGGAATCCTAATAGATATAACAACACAAAAATATTATAAAACTTATTCGAAGGAAATGTTATTAGACTTATTGGAAAGTCAATATTAAAAATATCTTACCCAGAAAATGGCTCGGGAATAATTTTATGTTTTTTTCCTGTCATTTCTTAATATGTTTTTCGCTGTTCATTTCAAGTGAATATTTATAATGGTAAATACATAAGACTTATACAGAAGTATTTTTATGTATTTTTCTGTCATTTAAGTAAATAATAATGACTTATAACCGAAACAAAGTTTGCAAGTTCATTTATTTTATTGTTTTGCTTCACGCCAAGTCAGCATACGTCTTTATTTATCTTCCAAATTATATAGTAGAATTTTATTTATCTTTTATTTTTCAATTCTTGAGAATATCTGGTATTACGCGCGTAAAATCGATTATCCGAACAAAACAGTTTCGCACGACATTTATTTCACCTTACGACGATTAAAATTAATGGTATAATGCTTCTAAAACTTTTTCTTGAAATCTTTATTCAAGTTTTCATAAAAGATCACGACTTTATTTTGATTCTAGAATATGTTTTAAATTAAAAGCTTAAGCCTAATTTTTTTCATTTGTAACCAATGACTCTTAAACTAATTTAATGTTAATATTCTGTGTATATGTATCAAAAGAAATGGCTGTATCAATATCAATCTAGCTAACCTCTTTTTAAATCACGGTAAACACTGAATTTTTAGAAATATTTAAGTATTCGTCTTGTCTTAAATTCATTGAATTTAATTTTCACAAGTAGTCGTCCAGCACTTTCTACTCTTTGCATAAAATAAAATGATATAGATGTAAACCACATTTTTACGTCTAGCAACTGAGTTCCTAACTTCGTACTTTTCAGTTAATTAGTTCTTCAATGAATACTGTATATACATATGAATATAGATAAATACTTTTACAAAGACTGATATATGTGGTTATCAACGTTTTTCTCCCTAATATTTTCGTCTATATTGACAACAGATAACAATACGCATATATTCTGTGATTGATCTGTTTAGAATATATTCTGTTTAATACTGTCAGTTAGCCGTAATTCATAATCAAGCAAACGAAGCACCTATCTGTCTCGTAGCTGACTACGTATTCTACAAACCACTCTATGTGCAACGTTCATTAAAATGTTCTGCAATAAGTCTTGATATCCTCATGTGCACTAAAACAGAGTTTCAATTTACATTATATAGTGAGGCTTCTTACTTTTATAACAGTTTATTATTCCTCAGATAAAATATAGGTATAATATATTGTATGTAAATAATCCTCAGTATTCCTCCTAATATATATATATACACACACACACATATATATATATGTGTATATATATCTATATATGTATATATATATGCATATATATATGTATTAGAAGGGAACCTTTATTAAACACACATAAATCAACTATATATATACAGATATATATATATATATATATATATATATATATATTGAGAAAAATAGAAAAACCGAATGAAATTATTAAAATAAACAACGTTTCGTCCTTATTTCAGAGGACATCTTCAGGATAATTGAAGTAAAAATGCAAGAAAAGAAAAAGTATTAGATCGTACGAAAAAGAGGACAGTTTTTGAATCCTACCCATGTCGGGAAGGACAAACCTGTGTGCGTACGGGAAGGTTGGGTTGTTCGATGTCTATATATACACTTTTAAAAATGCGTTAAAATAAATATGTACATTTTTTTCTCCTTCCTGTAAACTTATTCATTTTGTTGAAATATTTAAGGAAAAACTTATTATACGGCCTCCCAAAAATACATAAAGAGAACGTCCCTATGAGACCTAGAGTATCTTACATTGGAAGCGTCACCCATAAATTAGCACGAGCTATTGCCCAAATTTTAACTCCACTAATGGGCACCATCAGCACTTCACATATAAAAAACTCTGGTGACCTCCTAAATAGAATAAAAAGTATGGACATACAAAATAAAACCATGCATAGTTTAAACATATTCCAATCAAAAAATGCCTTAATCTACTCCACAAGCACTTAATCAAAATTAAAGCCGACCTACCTTTTTCCTAAGATACACAAATACAAACTCATCACTGATAGAACCTACTTTCAGTTAAATAATTCTTACTACAGATAGAAATTTGGACTCCCTATGGGTAACCCCCTTAGTGGTGTACTAGCCTGCTTATTCTTAGAATTCTTAGAAACCAACTCTTTTAAACACAGACTTCCTAAAAATTCCACATATTTTAGATATATAGATGACATTCTTATTTTTCTCCTTAAAAACACACAAATAGAACAAATTAGAAATAAATTAAATTCAGTGGAACCATCTATAAAATTTACACATGAATCCGAACAAGACCACTCCCTAGCTTTTCTTGACATACTCCTCATCAGATCAGAAACCGATCTGAGTTTCAAAGTACATAGAAAGACCACACACAAAAACGATTATATTCATTACTACTCGCACCACAATGATAAAATAAAGACTGGCATGATTATTGTTTTTTTCTTGCGTGCTTTAGAATAGGCAGTCCCCAATATCTTAATGATGAATTTCAATATATTACGAATGTTTTAAGAAAACTACAGTATCCATCCTATTTCATTTCTTACGCAAAGAAAAAAGCTACGAAAATACACTATAACTTAAGCACACAGAAAAATAAAACAAATACCTCACTATTAAACAGACATCTTTTCATTCCCACCCACACCAAAAATACAAAAATCTACGACACTCTTAATAGACTTGGTTTTCACTTGATACAAACAACTTCCTCAACAATAAAACAGACATTAAAAACTACCAAGGACTCTCCGAAAACCCTCACATCCAATGCCGGTATATATTCCATCCCATGTAACAACTGTCAACAAGCGTACATAGGTGAAACACAGCGAAAATTTAAATTAAGACTTAACGAACACAGAAGAGATATAAGGAATGGTAACGCCCTAAATGCACTCTTTTGCCATTGTGCAGAAAACGATCACTCATTTAATTTAGATCAAGCGAAAATTATTAAATACGTGATAGATAGAGCTAAAAGAAGACTTTTAGAATCAGCACTAATATTAAATACTAATACTATTACGCAAAGAAAAGGCTTCTACCATTTAACCCCTAGCCTAGGGAAAATAATAATCAAAGAACAAAATATCAAAACAGATCCTGGCTAACCGTTTTTCTAAAATATTTCAACAAAATGAATAAGTTTACAGGAGAGAAAAAAATGTACATATTTATTTTAACGCATTTTTAAAAGTGTATATATATAGACATCGAACAACCCAACCTTCCCATACGCACACATGTTTGTCCTTCCCGACATGGGTAGGATTCAAAAACTGTCCTCTTTTTCGTACGATCTAATACTTTTTCTTTTCTTGCATTTTTACTTCAATTATCCTGAAGATGTCCTCTGAAATAAGGACGAAACGTTGATTATTTTAATAATTTCATTCGGTTTTTCTATTTTTCTCAAAACATAACGTCAACTACCGCTGGTATTTTTACATTCCTTATACATATACATATCTCTCTCTCTCTCTCTCTCTCTCTCTCTCTCTCTCTATATATATATATATATATATATATATATATATATATATATATATATATATATATATACATATATATACAGTGTATCACAAAAGTGAGTAAACCCCTCATATTTCTTCAAATATTTAAGTATATAGCTTCAAGTGCTGAACAAATGATTTTTAACCAGAATGAAAATTAATTTGTCTGCAGGATATATAACAAAGTTAATTTATTTTCGCCTCAAAATTACTCAAAATATAGCCATTAAAAGATACATACCTGGCAACAAAAGTGAATAAACCCCCTTACGAAAATATGCAATATGTTAACTGTCAATTTAAGTGTAGCAACCATCATTATCCAAAACTGCCTTTACTCTTCTGGGCATGGAGTTTAACAGAACTTCACATGTAGCAACTGAAATGCTCTTCCACTCTTCAGTTATGACGTCACGACGTGCATGTAAGGTAGAAGGGGTGATTGTATTCCTTTATTTTAAATTGGTGAAAGAAATCCATGTGCAACAGTATATATATTTTGTAGATATCTTTTCCTCTTGTGTGTATATATATATATATATATATATATGTGTGTGTGTTTGTATATATATATATATATATATATATATATATATATATATATATATATATATATATATGGCAAATTCCGATCGCTCGATCACTTGAACTTGCCTTATTAACGGAATGACCGTGTTTAGCTTCATAACTGTCCGATTTCTTTTAATTCTCGTGGCGTTTGACACTGGCTACGGGGAAGGGTTGAACAAATCCTTATACCAGCGGCAATCGTCATTTCCCGCCCCGATGATTGCGAAGCATAGAGCATTAGTGTTTTAAGTATAAAAATAATTTGTTTATGATATATATATATATATCTATATCTATATATATATATACATATATATATATATATATATATATATATATATTTATATAAGAGAGAGAGTAGGGGAGATAACTTTGATTACATATATACTTATTTGTGTTACGTTTCCGCAATAACTAGCGGCACAGGTTAAATTAAAATGCACTGAAACGTGTATTTTAAAAAAATAATACGCTTTATATTTACATTAGCATGATACACTGACTAAGGAACACGTTTTCTTTTTAGTAAAATAGTCACGAAGACATTAAATATATTTTCTTTTGCATACATTAAAACGGGGAAGAAATACATAGATTGTTAAAGTTTCATAAACCATTAAAAAGAATCATGGATTGGTATGCAAAAAAGAAAACATAACAAAACAGAACAGTTAACAAGATCGTCTTTATATTAAGAATTAGTTTCTACATAATAATGTTACTATTTAGAAATGCATTCTAAACACCGGGATGTGGGTGTCTATTTACTATATTTTCTTATTTCTCTATGAAACATTATTTATACTTTTCCTAGTATAAAGATTTGTTCGTTTATAAGATTGATTTGCTTTACTTTAAATGAAAATAAAAACATAATACAGGTAACAACAACAACAACAATCACAATAATATTAATAATTAGCTGGCGATAAATAACTTATTAGTATTGTGATGTGTACCCACTCGACACTGGTTGGCGATAAATAATTTATTAGTATTGTGATCTTAACCCATCAGACATTGGCTGGCGACAACTTACTGATTAGTATTGTGATCTGTACCAACTAGAAAATGGCTGGCGATAAATCTCTTATTAGTGACTCAGACATTGACTAGCGATAACTTATTCATTTGAAACAATTTTAGAATATTTCATTTTCATACAAAGTGAATTCAGTATAAGAACTGTTCGTACGATTTGGAATATTCTCATTTTTATTTTAGGAAATGTTTAGGATTGTAACGGTCAAAGCGAATTAGCGTATTAATAGATAATAATAATAATAATAATAATAATAATAATAATAATAATAATAATAATCTATATATTAATACAATAGCGTGTGTGTTCTTTAGTGTGTCACGCTTTCCGGAAATTTTATTGGTTTAGATTTTATTCTGGAATAGAAATTTAATTTAGGAACACACATTTACGAACGCACCTCGTTCTATTCGATTAGCGTATTCTCACAGATATATTTGTTTTAAATTCTATAAGATTTAGGGTTATATCTTTCAAAAGTTGTTAAGAAATAATTGATTTTAAGTTATTCCGTAATAAAATCGATAAAAAACCTTTCTGCCGACGGGGACAAAAAAAAATTGAGCAATTATTTTTTTTTCATTTTTTAATTTGTAATGTCGAGGATTTTCATGAAAGTTGAGGTTTCATAACGTTGTAGCAGTAGTAACTATAATTAACGACCCTCTCTCTCTCTCTCTCTCTCTCTCTCTCTCTCCCAATAAACAAATGTAAAAAATAAACAATGAAAAAAAAAAACACAAATAACTGCTCAATTTTTTGTCCCCGCCGGCCGTGGGATTTGTTATCGTTTTTCATTACGGAATAACTTAAAATCAATTATTTCTTAAAGATAAAATCCTAAATCTTATAGAATTAAAAACAAATTTAGTGTTCATTAAAACAATATTGAAATAAAAATAATTTATTTACAAAAATGAACTGTCATTTAATATATATATATATATATATATATATATATATATATATATATGTATATACACAGAACAGACTTGATTTGTTGGCACGAGGTTTTAAACAACATCTCTATGAATTAATGATTGACATAAAGGACAGACATGTACTTGGGGTACCTATTGCTGCGATACATGTAATTGAATTTCAGAAACGAGGTCTCCCACATTGTCACCTGCTAATCATGCTGCGTGCAGAAGATAAAATTAGAACTAAGAAACAAATTGATAATATTGTTTCAGCTGAATTACCATCAGAACATGATCCAGAATTGAGACAATTAGTGGAAAAACTCATGATTCATGGACCTTGCGGTACATTTAATCCCAACTCAATCTGTATGGTAGAGGGAGAGTGTCAGAAGAAAATTCCTACGTCGTATTAGGAGGAGACTATTACAAATGTTTCTGGATATCCTCTATATAGACGCAGAAATAATGGAGATTTTGTTAGAATGGATGTCCATGAGGTTGACTGCAGGTTTGTAGTACCATATAATAAATATTTACTCAGAAAATATGGTGCTCACATTAATGTAGAAGTGTATCTTGGTAAAAAATGTGAAATATCTTTTCAAATATGTCTATAAACGACATGATTACGCAATGATGGAAATGCATATAAATAACAATGAAACTTATGAAGTTGAATATAATGAATAATATTTCGTGTAGATACGTATCACCCCCTGAAACATTTTGGCGTTTGTTAGAATATAAAATGTATGGACAGTCACACACAATTTATCGACTGGCCCTCCATTTACCTGATGAGCAACAAGTTTATTATAGGCCACGTGAACAAATACAGGCTGCTGCCCGTGCAGAAGGACGCGACACGCAATTAACTGCATGGTTCAAACTTAACCAAAGTGACGTGGATGTATATTGATATCCCTGAATATTATGTATTCAACAAGCAAAGTAACACCTGGACCAGAAGACAACGTCGCCGCCAGATTGTAACAAGAATGTACTCTGCCAGTCCTAGAAATGTCGAGTAATTCCATTTAAGGATGCTTCTTCTTCATGTACCAGGTGCAACTTTTTTTGATGATTTGAAGACTGTAGGAGGTAAAGAATTGTCGACCTTTAAGGATGCCTGTATTCGATTACAACTGCTTGAAGATGACAACGGACTACAAATGGCTTTGAGTGCGGCAGCTGTATATCAAATGCCACTGCAGCTTCTTACTATGTTTGCAATGATTTGTTTATTCAATACACGACAAAATGCTTTACAATTATGGAATGATAACAAACACCTTATGATAGAGGACCTTTTACGCTAATATGATAATAATATTGCACAAAATATCGGTCTGCATCACATAAACATGATTCTGAATGAAAATAGCATGAATTATGCGATGCATGGTCTGCAAAAACCAATCAATGGCTTTCCTGTCGTTAAATATGTTGAAGAAATTCAAGAAGTTAATCCTGAAGTACTAAATATTAGGCAACGAAATGTTTTTGATAGCGTCATTAACGCTGTAAATGCAATAGATAGAGGATTAGAGACTAAGCAGCGACTGTTTTATTTGGATGCACCCGGCGGTTCTGGTAAAACCTTTCTATTTAATATGATTCATGATTACCTGATGCCTCAACATGTGGTTGTTAGTACTTCTGCTTGGACAGGTATTGCAGCAACTTTATGGAAAATTGGAAAAACGCTTCACAGTAATTTCAAATTTCCTTTTCCTTTGACTGAGACATTTTCATGCAATATTCTACATAATTCTGACCAATCAAATATTCTCAGGCAGATGATAGTTTTCATTATTGGCAAGGTGTCAATGATCCCTCGATACGCATTGGATGCAATTGATAATTGCTTTCATGATATTATGAACAATACTAGTATATTTGGCGGTAAAGTCATCATATTAGGAGGAGACTCCAGGCAAATTCTGCCTGTGGTTTCTAGAGTTCCACCTGCTGCAGTATTTGATGTATGCCTAAAGAAGTCTCCAATGTGGCACCATTTTCATCAACTGAAGCTCTCTCAGAATATGAGGACTAATGAAAACGAATAAGTGTTCTCACAATGGCTCTTACAAATTGGAAATGGTCGAGTTCATAATTTACTTGATAATGTTTCTCAGGACACGATCGATATTCCAGAACAATGTGTATGTAATGACTCTTTAGTATCGGACATATTTGATAATTGTACACAAGACGAAATGAAAACTAGAGTTATGTCATCAAAGCATTCAGATTTTTTGGAAGTTAATAAAGATATTCTACGAAGCCTACCAACTGAGAGCAAAACATATCTAAGTACAGATTCAGTATCAGCAGGCAATGAAATGGAAGCTAATTATCCGATGAAATTCATAAATTCGCTTACGCCTTAAAAGATACCTCCTCATCGTCTCAATCAAAAAGTTGTGTCTATTATTATGCTGCTTTGCAACCTGTCGTTAACGCGAGGACTATGCAATGGAACACGTTTAGAAGTATTGGAGCTTCATAACCACAGTATTCTAGCTTCAATCATGAGTGGCTTTTTTACTCAGGCACGAGTTTTGATTCCAAGAATTAAACTTAACCCCAGTGACGCAAATATTCCATTTGTTCTGCGCAGGACTCAAATTCTTGTCCGCCTATCATATTGAATGACGATTAATAAAGCTCAAGGACAGACATTCGATAAAGTTGGTATCTACCTTCCACAAGTTTGCTTTACTCATGCACAACTTTATGTAGCCTTCTCACGAGCAAGGTTTATGAACAGTGTAAAAGTGAAAATATGTCCTCAGAATAAATCTATTCATGGCCAGAGAAGAGGAACACACTTCACTAGAAATATTGTATATAAAGAAGTTTTGTAAATTATTTCATGTATTGTTCATTTTTTCAATTATATAGTCAACTCAAATCTCATCACATTTTATCCAAACATGCACAAATTAGGAACAAGATAAGTAGTATTGAAAATATCATTTCATGTAATTTACACGGAAACCACTATCTTCTATATACTTTATATATCAATACGATAGTTTATGTTATTTTGTGTGTCACGCTTACATCTTTTATCTTCCAAATGACTGTCAGTTAATTTTTTATCTATCTTTCTTTTAAAGTAACTATATCTTTGACATATCAATTAACCGATTTACTTTGCTAAAATTTTCCAAACTAAAACATAACTGTTTACTGTTTCAAATAGGCTATTTTATTTCATAATTAAAAAACGGGGGCATGTTGATAGTATTTTTTATATTTAAAAAAATATGTGCAAGTGATTTGAGATTGGTTCATAATAGTAGTTATTGGTTTTATTTAATTTTCTATTTTCTTATTTGTTTAATACAAAGAAATAATTCTATTATTTGTCTATCGAAACAAAATAAAAACAATTTCGTTAAAATGTAATTATTTCTTTGCTTTCTTATTCACAAGTTTTACTTTACATATTCTTATAACAAATGTTCTCAATTTTTATTTAGACATAAAAATAGTTTAATCAATTTTTAAACATTAAAAAATATTTAATATGAGTGTGAAAAAAGTGTCCATTGATTTTTTTAGGGTAAAATTAAAATTTTCAAATTCGATTAACAATTCTATATATTGTTTTATATTATTTTGTTTTTATTCTATAAAATTTAGGATTTTATCTTTCTGGTACATGCAAAAGTTGTCAAGAAATAATTGCTTTTATTAGTTATTCTGTAGGTAAAAACAACAACACAATTCTATATATATATATATATATATAATTATCAAAGTAACTGGAATGCTGAGACTGATACTACACTCAGAAATTCATGTTGAAGTAATGGTTGCCTGATCTCTAACGATGTTAATTTCGAAAAGCTGCTGAAACAGTTTATGATTTAAGCAGTACTTTATTTTAACTATATTTTATTCAGTATGTCGGGGGGTATGAAGTCAGTCCCGAAAATGGCGGAAACTGTTTACAATTTAAGCATTACTTTATTTCATGTATATTTTTAACAGTGGGGTTGGGGATATGAAATCAGTCGCAGAAATAGCTGAACCGTTTACGCAGTAAACATTACATCATTATTTGATTATAATTTTGATAATATATCAAAGTTATTATTTTTGTAAGGTTGGGCAATAATGTGGGTAAAAATTATGAAAAAATTATAGTCAAAATTAGTAACATATCCAACAATTATGAAAAATGATGAAATGTGAGTTAATTGATTGGTGTGTTTGTAATGAAATCATCAGCCCAGACAATATATCAAAGTTTTTATTTTAGTAAGGGGGGCGATACAATTTTAACAAAAAGACTACAATGATATGATGGAGTCTTCATTCATGCTGAACGCCCATAGAATGTTTAGCAGCAATATATTACATATGAAAAATGCCGCTGTGGAGTTTCCACAGGTCCTGCTAGTAATAATAATACATTTAGCTAAATCAGTTGGACTGATTTAACTAAGGGTATTATTTCTTTTACAAAGGCATCAGTACTTATCAAGGCCAAGAGGTCACTCGAGGATAAGGGTTAAAGAATATACAGTGGACAATTGGGCAATAAAGTAATCGTTAGTAATGGAAATTTGTAAACTTATACGAAACTGCTCATCAAAAACTTGTTTACGTTAGACTTGAAGACAACAATATTGTAGTCAGCTAGTAAGCAAGAAGACGGAAGACAATTCCATAGGCGTGCAGTTCTACGAAATAAGCTTTGTTCACGGAATCTACGTTTAGTTTAAGCGCAAATAAAGTGTGGGGGTAATTATTAATAGTGTTTTCTGCTAGACGGGCGTTTCTTGTGAAAGTTTGCGAGGGAGGACTATAGATTGGAGCTCACACAAGCACTTGCCATGTAAATAACGATAAAGCAGATACAAAGTCGCAACCTCTTTTATGTGAGAAAGAGGTTGAAAGGAAGACATCCCCTACGAGGCTACGAAGTCTATTTTGAACTCTATAAAGACAGAATAAGTCGTTTCTACAGTACTCCATCATTATTCTAATTATATAGGTAATAATAATAATAATAATAATAATAATAATAATAATAATAATAATAATAATAAAGAGATTCTACTAAAAGGAGATTCTACTTTTTCTTAGATGATTACGTGGCCGAAACAAAACAAATAAAACAATTATTTAGAATTTCGAGTAAGAAATCGGTTTCGTATATAGTTTTAAATAAACACCAGTTCTATCTACTTTTTACGGACATTCACAAATTTTCCACCACAAAACCTGTATTACATAATCATTCAAAAATCGAAAATTAAACAAATACTTGTAGAAAATAATATTTCCACACTAATGGCAATTATTTGATGTTCTTTCAGTTTACTTTTTATTGTGAGCGATTATCACATGTACTCCCGCAGCAACACTCGCAGATTGAAATTCCGTTTGTCGGTTCAATTCCCGCATTAAATATTTGTGGATTATCGACACAAAAAATCCTGGATACGTCACTTTTCAAAAAACCCAACTAAATATCGCATCTTCATAACAGTGAGAAGCTTTGACTTTAAGACAAAAAGACTACTCGACGAGGGCGCAGGTAGTTATAACCACTTCTGAAAACCATATGCAAAGAATGTTACCCTTAAACCATAAATAGATTAACTCTTTTGGACGCCTTCCCACTTCCCAGGATAAATGTAATGATAGACAAAATAGCCAAATATCGTATCTTTAGCACTTTGGAATTGAAAAGTGTCTACAATCACATCGCCAAACAAAGCTATATACAGCTTTCGACTATATCAATTTGGCAGGATTCCTTTTGACCTTAGAAATGAGGTAGCCAGCTTCCAAAGGATAGTCAACCGAACTATAATGGATGAGAAACTGGAAGGCACATTTGCATACATTGACAACGTCACAGTATGTGGCCATAATAAAAAGGAACACGACGAAAATCTCAGACTGTCCATGTCCGCTGCCGACAAACGTAACCTTACCCTAAATGACCACAAATGCTAGTTTGAGCCGGAAAAAATAAACCTTTTGGGGTATACCATGAGCAAAGGTTTCATAGCACCGGACGTAGATCGATGGAGACTTTTACTCCAGATGCCTGTCAAATCAGCCTTCCCTTCCAGGTGCTATGGGCATGATTGTTCACTACTCCTAGTGGATTGCATCCTTCTCAGAAAAGATACATCCATTACCACAAGTATAGATGTTTCCTCTGTTCCGTCAAGCCTTTGGCGCATTCGAGGGATTGAAAAAGAGAATTGAGAAATCAACAATTACAACAATAGACCAAAATACTCCTCTGATTGTTGACACGGATGTGTCAGACTATGATCTTGCTGCTTCTTTGCGACAAAAAGTCAGTTGTTTTTATGTTCAACTCTAAGACTACTAGCAATATAAAGAATGAGAAAATAGTGAGTTCGATAATTGAACTATCTTTTTTCTCCTTTGACGTTAGCTACCGACCCTGCAAGGAGAACTTAACAGCTGATATATTGTGCTCTA
This sequence comes from Euprymna scolopes, assembly GCF_053919585.1. Lineage (NCBI taxonomy): Eukaryota > Metazoa > Mollusca > Cephalopoda > Sepiida > Sepiolidae > Euprymna > Euprymna scolopes. Next base: position 51,066,888 of record NC_136482.1, on the reverse strand, counting down.
CGGCATCAAGTGGGGACGAACTCCAAAAGTTACATAACAATCTTTGTCACCAGGGCATTACTCGAATGGTTTATGCTGTGGGATGTAGAAAACAAGCGTTTCTCAGTGGAGGATATAAAATAATTACAAATTCCTGCCGAACGTGTGCTGAAATCAAGCATCGGTTTTATAAACACAAAATTGTCGTTTTAATGAAAGCAACACAACCGTTGTAAAGACTACATCTGTATTTCCAAAGAACGCTACTAAGCAAAACAAAGAACCGATATATATTAACTGTTGTTAACGAATATTCAAGGTTTTCTTTTGCCTTCCCTTGCTCAAATATATCGGCTGCTCCAATTATGCATATTCTGCCCACTTTGGATTTCCTGCCTATATACATTCGGACTAAGGGGATCCTTTCACGTTAGAGTAGTATCGATAATTTCTACAGGAACGAAGAGTAGCTATAAGTGGGACAACCTCCTATAACTCTACGGGTAACGGCCAATGCGAAATATAAAATGGCATTATTTCAGAAACCGTTCAATTGGCTGCACCAAATAACGATGTTCGAGTAATAATGGTGAATATCTCTTTCCTTCGCTTCTATCTTGGCTCTCTCAACCAAGTACTGTGTTTCTGAGACAACATGCACGTTTCATCAAGATCGATCCCTTGATGGACGAGGTAGAGCTCATAGACGCGAACCACCAGTACGCTCTAATACGATATGCATATGCTAGAGAGTCTTATGTGTCTCTCGGAGACGTGCTGCCTGCAGGAGACGTACCAGGACCGCGGACAGGTCCTGAGGACAGATAAACTTTTCTTAACACTGAATCCCCCCTCTCCCGAAGATCATGGAACTGAAATTGCTCCTTACATGTCTCATAATGACACTGTCTCAGTTAGGGCTCCGTCAGACACTTCGGATGGGCCAACACCTAAATCCCTGGCAAGAGAAGGACTAGCACCGAAAAAACGTGCTCATCTAGTGACTGACCTTGACGCGGAAGGGCCTACTCCTCTGAAAAGGAAACATTTGAAAGCGAGGTATTTTAGAGCCCACTGACAGATTGGAACTGAAAAGCTTCCCTGTTTAAGTACTCCGACTCTGAATCAGAGACTGTTGAGGCGGCCAGTGCGAGCTTGTAGGGAGCCTGGACATTTAAGGGACTTTCTTCCCTATCAGTGAGAATTTGATGAAGGAGAATGTTGTGAATATGGAGTATCTCCTCTTTAATAAACAAATCTATAAAAGCTGTACATCCCGATTGTCACGTAGACGAGTAGTAAGATTCTTATTTAAATAAAAGATTACTAGACGGAATCTCTTGTCCTGTTTTCATTACACTGGGTTTATAGACAGAATTTTGTTTGTTCTAAGTTAACAAAGTAGATACTAGTTTAATTTGGAAGTGAAAACACTCTAAGTTTGCACACAAACGATCTCATCCATATAGGTAGAAAAGTAATTTTGTCCTCCGGGTGGCGAATGGGGGCACCCCCTCTACTTATGTAAGATAGGTAGAGAAAAGCTTTGAATAACCAAAAAAGCAATGAGGAATAACCATGAAAATTCGCAAAAAAGGGATTATAACTGGACAGCCGTCTCTCAGGATGAAAAGGGCCCCCAACCTGTTTACCCTACAAGCAGGAAGAGGAAAGCAATGGTGCGAACATTCGCGCCTCAGAAGGTGGTACCACACACACCTCAGAGGTCAGACAAAAACAGCCACCAGTCCATAACCAAGATGGACCAAGCGTCCTTCCTCCATCTCGCTTGACAGACCCAAAAAGAAACAGAAGGGGGATTAAAACTCAGTCATGGTCTGTCGAACAGAAGAAGGTCCTCCTGTACCGCTACCTCTACTCAAGTTTTGAGAAATGGAGACGCTGCGCAGGAGAGATACGAGACAGTAAGAACCTCGAACCTTAAGAAAGGAGACATCATTACCCAACCTGCAATCCCTCATCTCACAGATGGGAAGATATGATGGGAAGATATATCCCACAAGAAGAATTAGATCTCATTAGACGCGAAGCTCTGAAGACCACAAAAGACTATTATAAGGTAAAGGATAAGGAGACAAGATGAACACATAAGCTTTTATGGGAAAGGGAAGAGAGGTGGACATTGATATAGGCAGCAAAATATGCAAAACTAAAACATCAAAGACAAAAGGAAAGAGGGGGATCTTTTTTCATTTTTAACCTGGAAAAGCCGACATCCTTCTAGAGTAGATAACAACGCAGCGTTATAACAACCTGAAAATGTTCACCACAAGACAACTAGACTACATGTCTTCAAATATAACAGCTTTTTTGGTGAGCAAAAGATGTTCTCTGGAAAAATTCCAAAAATAGACCTACTCCAACAAGTCAAACCACAACCACCAACTTCACCACCAGAACACATCCAGCTGTTCCAGCAAATGCCCAGCTCTCCTGGAACTCTTGTGGCTCTGGAGGCTCCGACTGATATACCACCTGTCCTCACAAACCCTCTGCTGAGAACCCCACAACCACCGACCCAGAAATCTACATCACCTAATTGGATACCATCCCCTGAACCACCACCAAAATCCTCTATACCACCATCACTATCACTTGTACCCATTCAACCATAATCATAGAATAGAGCCCAGAGTCTCCAGACAAACACCTAACTGGAAGACCAAGCTGCAGAAACAACTGAACCTCTGCAGTAAGGAACTAAGCCAAATAAAACAGTTCGTTGCAGATCCCTTGGTACAGGGTCGACTTAAGATCACCATTAGAAAACTTTGTACCAAATACCACCATGAGAACATTGAGGGGTAGCATAATACAGCTAGGGAGTTGCAGGGAAAATAACAGCACTTGCCCAGAGAATTAAAAACCAGGAGACCAAGATCAACTCCCAGATCTTAAACAGGCAGTTTTAAACAAACTAGAGGACTTTTTACAGGACGCTCATAAGGGACATCATTACTGTAGATAGTCCACCTGCAGAGGATACCTGAAAAACTACTGGAGGCCTCTATTTGAAACAGAAGGCAAATACAATCAAGAGGCCCAGTAGATTAATATATCATTAGGCTCAACGAAACCAAGCCTTAGATGCTTGAACTCCTAAGGACATTAACAAGAAAACTGGCAAAATTAGTCAACCACAAAGCACCTAGCATCGCAGCGGGGAAGGGCAGAGCGGTAGCTCTAGATATATCTAAGGCTTTTGACAGGGTATGGCATGAGGGTCTCCTCAGTAAAATCAGATCATACGGTATCACTGATAGAATACTTAACATAATTAAATCCTTCTTAGATAAAAATCCAGGTTGTCCTCGACGGTCGTACATCTAAACAATATGATATAAATGCGGGAGTGACCCAGGGGTCTATCCTTGGACCTCTACTGTTCCTAATATTCATAAATGACCTCCCCGACAAAATTGCCTCTAAGATGGGTATATATGCTGATGACACCACACACTATAGCAGGCACGACAGGAAAACAAATGGACACATATCTAAAGAAATTGCAGAAACACTAGAGAATGATCTCCAATCCGTAGTGGAATGGGGACAAAAGTGGATGGTCACGTTCAAATCCGCCAAGAATAAACTAGTTTCATTCAATAATTACAAGAAACCTTCCCTACCACCTATAGCAATGGCCAACGACTCTTTATCTGCGAGTACGTCTTTCAAGCTCCTTGCCCTAACGTTCACAAGAAACATGAGTTGGAACAATTACATCGAGGGCATTGCCAGGGCCTCTGCGAGGAAGGTGGGCTCTGTCTACCGTGCTAGAAAACTATTAACACCCGAAAGTATCCTGTACCTCTATAAGGCAACCATTCACCCATGTATGGAGTATTGCTGTCATATTTGGGCTGGTGCATCGGCTACTAGTCTCTCGCTCCTTGACAAGGTTCAAAACAGACTCGCAAATCTGATAGGCCCTGACCTGGCATCTAAGCTTCAGCCTCTGTCCCATCGACGAAACGCTGCACCCCTCTGCCTGTTCTACAAGTGTTTTAATGGTGAATGCTCTAACGAACTGCAAGCACTTGTACCCCCACGACGTGAACACCCTCGACAGACCCGACAGGCTGCAAAATCCCACCCCACACTGTAGAGATCCCTAGATGTAAAAGATCTTTCTACTCCAGTAGTTTCTTCCCCAGAACCGCTAGACTCTGGAATTCCATTCCAGGTCCCTGCTTCCCCAACTGTACTGACATGCAGAAGTTCAAGTTCAACGTGAACAGTCATCTTGCTGCCGAAATCCCTACATAGTGCCCCAGTGGTTGCTGCCCCTGATAGTATCCCCCTACACTAAAGTGGCAATGATCCTTGTTTAGGGTGAAAATGTAATAAAAAATAAAAATAAAAAAAATGTCCAAAACTTTTTGCTGAAGCAAATGATTGCATCCCATCGCCACTACAGTGATTGCTTCAGCAGGATGCTAAGAGGTGAAGAAGCAACACCACCCCGACTGACAGAGGGGGCACCAGCCTCATAACTAAGACCAAAGAGATACGCCGCCCAAATAAATGCAGGCCAATATGCTGTCTAACAACTACCTACGAGCTTTTCACTGGTCTAGTAGCCGAAGTTATATATGATTACCTTCTGGGATCTACCTTGAAAAACAGCAGACAGGGTGCAGAAGAGAATGCCTCGGTACTAAAGACCAGCTATTGATCAACAAGGCCATCTCAGAAGACTGTAGGAAGAGAAAAACACCTGAGCATGACATGGATCGATTACCAGAACGCATTTTACAACGCGCCATACTCATGGTTACTTCGGTGCCTTGAGTTATACAAGATACACACAGTAATTAGACAAACACTTGCGGCGCACCTTCAGATGTGGAAAGCCACAATATCCTAAAGTCACAATGAGGAAAGACCATCATCCCGGAAATAAAGATCAAGAGGGGAATATTCAAAGGTGACAGCTTATCTCCGTTACTATTCTGTATGGCAATGGCCGCACTCAGCTTCTGAATAACAATCCGAGCGCCTACAATTTGAGCCAGGGACGCTATCGAGATCTAAGCAAGAAAGTAAACCGTCTGCTCTTCATGGATGACCTTAAGCTGTATGCCAGCTCTGACACGGCTCTGCACCAGCTTCTGCACATAGTACACACCTTCTTCAATGACATCGGAATGAAGTTTCGCCTGGATAAATTAGCCAAGTGTACATTCAGAGCTGGGAAGAAGACCCACACAGAAAATATGCAGCTTAATGAAGACACCGACATCAGGGATCTAGAAGAGCACGAGCATTATAAGTAGCTTGGCATTGAGGAAAATTAGAACATACAACATACAAAGATGAGGGAGAAGATTAGTAAAGAATATGTACGTCGTGTGAGGAAGATATGCAAAACACAACTAACATATAATAATAAAATTAATATCATTAACTAGCTTGCGATGCCAGTAATAACATATAGCTTTGGAATCATTGACTGACCACATGAATACATCAACCGGCTAGATGTAAAGACACGGAAGCTACAAAAGCTTAATAAAATAATATATAGACACCAGTGTCTACCAAGATTTTATTTGACCAGGTGAGAATGAGGTCTGGGACTCTCAGAGATCAATCATCAACAAAGTGCAACTATTTTGACCATCGGTCAGTATCTAAGAATCTCTCAGAACCACACCCTGAACATCAAGAAACAAGAGCCAGCAGAACAAAATCAGTCACCCAGATAGCCAAGCATTTTTGTCAGGGCTGTCTCTCAGATAGGGATGAAGCACCAAAGAAGTCTGCCTCAGAAATAGCCAGAAAGAGCCGGCAGAAATATACCGACACCTTCCAAAGGATGACCTTAAAGAATGGGACCAACATCAGCGTGCAAGGTATTTGGAGGGATTCTCTCAGGAATACATAAAGAAGGGTCCTTGGACTGACTCAAAAGGGGAGTCCTCCACCACGATCAGGAAAGGTTCATAATGGCTGCTCAATACCAGGCATTCATGATCAATGCATTCAAGAAGGTGGCAAGTATCAGTAATGACAATAAATGCGGGTTCTGCCATGCAGAATTTGAAAGTGTGAGTCATATAATATAAAGTTGCAAGGTTCTTTTAGGGGACGACTACTATACAGCGAGATATGATGAAGTATGAAAGTACCTCCACTGGACTATATGCAAAAATGAAACATCCAGTGTAGTAGAAAGACCTGGGAACATCAACATGAAAGAACAGTTGGTAATGACTTATATACCATACGTTAAGACCATGTAATCCGTATAGCAACTTACCTTGAAAATACTGTCGTGAAACCTGGCATAATTATATGGAATAAGTCAGAAAGAGGGATGGCGGTCTGAACAGATCTGAAAGCGGCCCCGTGTATGATATGAAAATAAACTGGAATCTTACGGAGATATCAATCATACCAGTTATTAGAGGTGCCACAGGGCTTATGAAGAAGAGCCTGAATTCCTACCTAATTAATATCCCTGGTGAACTAAGTGCAAAAGTGATCCAGACAATTGCACTTAAGGGGACAGGATACTAAAAAGAACCTTCGGTAGGTTTCAATAAAAAGCAGGGCAATGTTGAAGCTGGTTTGGCTGCCCATACCCAACATTACAATCTTCAAAGAAAGACACATTTAATATGTGACTTTTCATTTCCTATTTCTGTTAATTACAGTAAGAAATTGTCGAACCTCATTCTTCTTTGTAACTGATTGGGCAAGGTTCCGTAAATTTTCATATAATGTATTTTGTTATTCGACATACTTTTTAATATACCTGTCGCTTTATGCATTTTTACTAAGATTTCGATAAAGTTCCGACATTTGTATATATATATATATATATATATATATATGTATATATATATATGTGTATATATATATATATATATATATATTCATT
>NC_136482.1:50224999-50379999 GCF_053919585.1 Euprymna scolopes | reverse complement strand
GTTCACTCCAGAATGCGTCACCAATATTACGTTCAGAAATCATTATTCCTATTGCTTTCGGGGAAGATATGTATTGAAACTAAAGCCAGCTTTAGGCTTGGTTGCAAGCAACCATAGTAGAATGGTAAAACAAATGCAATATTCGTATGATCAGTGTATCAAGAACCTGGTCCCCACCAGTTATGGCGAATAACAAACAATATTCTGAACGGAAGTGTGTCCTCTATCCCCCTCATCATTAATGGAATTGAGGTAATCATGTGAGCATCTGACAAACTAAAACTTGTTTCTTCCCTGCAAACTCGTTCTCACAGAAGAGACGTCGTGAGCCTGTATCTGCTTTATCGCTGTTTTCATGGTAAGAGTTCATCTGAATTCAAATCTATGGTCCCATTTTTGCAAAATTTGACAAAAACACTCGACAACTAAAACGACTTATATGCTTTTTCCCACTCTCTATCTATCCTAAATGTAAACGCAGCTTCCAAGAACGAAGCACCAGCCCCAGAACTTACCAGCTTCTGGAATATTGCATGCTCCCCGGTTAAATACAAAATGGTGCCATTAAAATCTAATAAAAATAACTTCTTGTTTAGTCGTCCGCATTAAAACTAAAGTATATCCAATGTTTATCCTGAACGATTACTCCTCAATCACCTAACATTTCTTTATTTGATTTTGACCCCAAACAAGGCACATTGCCACTTTGATGTAGGGGGTCTACTATAAGGGGCAACGACGACTGGGGTACTATGTAAGGATTTGGGTAGCAAGATGTCGGTTCACGTTACACTTGAACTTCTACACGTCAGTACGGTTGGGAAAGCAGGGACCTGGAATTGAATCCCAAAGTTTAGCGGTTCTGGGGTAGAAGGTTCTTTTATATCTAGGGATCTCTACTGTATAGGGGTGGGATTTAGCTGCCTGTCGGGTTTGTCGAGGGTGTTTACGTCGTGCGGGCACAAGTGCTTGCAGTTCGTCGGAGCATTCACCATTAAATACTTGTAGAACAGGCAGAGGGATGAAAAATTTCGGCGATGAGGCAGGGGTTGAAGCTTAGATGCCAGTTCAGGGCCTATCAGATTGGCGACTCTCCTTTGAACCTTGTCTAGGAGCGAGAGACTAGTAGCAGATGCACCAGCCCAAATATGACAACAATACTCCATACATGGGCGAATGGTGGCCTTGTACAGAATACTTTCGTGTGTTAGTAGTTTTCTAGCACGGTAGAGAGAGCCTACTTTCTTCGCAGTGACCCTGGTAATGCGTTCAATGTAATTGTTCCAATTCATGTTTCCTGTGAACGTTAGGCCAAGGGGTTTGGAAGATATACTCTCAGATAAACAGTCGTTAGCAATTGCTATTGGTGGTTGTAATTATTGAATGAAACTAGTTTAGTCTTGGTGGCATTGAACGTGACCATCCATTTTTGCCCCCATTCCACTAGAGATTGGCGGTCATCCTTTAGTGTTTCTGCAATTTCTTCAGATATGTGTTCATTTGTTTTCCTGTCGTGCCTATTATGTGTGGTGTCATCCGCACACATACCCATCTCAAAGGCAATTTTGTCGGGGAGGTCATTTATGAATATTAATAGAGGTACAAGGAAATACCCTTGGGACACTTTCGCATTTATATCATATTGTTTAGATGTACAACCGCCGAGGACAACCTGGATTTTTCTCTTATCTAAGAAGAATTTAATTATGTTAAGTATTCTACCAGTGATACCGTATGATCTTATTTTCCTGATGAGACCCTAATGCCATACCCTGACTTGTCTAAATCCATATTGTTTGTCATTCAGAAGTTTAGCATCTCTAAGGTGAAGGGCTAGAGCATGGTTTATTAAGGTCTCAAATATTTTGGCAAAAAGTGGGAGGAGGCTAATGGGGCGATAATTTAATGGGTCAGTTCTTTCGCCAGAATTCTTGAATAATGGTACCACAGAAGCAGTTTTCCAACAGCCCGAAAAGCAAGATTCATTAAGGCATTTGTCGTAGAGTTTGAAGAGAATTGCAGCTACTTCAGCCGAGCACTTTTTTTAATAGACCATAGGATTTGATCGGGTCCACATGCTTTTGAAGTGTCGAGGTTTTTTATGATAGCATGCACCTGAGTAGGGAATCTGTATTCTGGAATGACCTTCAAGCTAAGTAATAACTCCCAAGTTAAAAAAAAATATCGAGTTTTTTTTTTTAATATTCCAAATAATGTTATTGCTTGTGTGCATAACTTTATTCTATTTTCCTTTTGTCCATTTCAATTTAAATTCTTGATGGGGCATTTTTAAATAGATAAATACATCCTTTATATCAAGGCCTTTCTTTTTCCATATTTATTTTGGGCTCCATAACATCACCGTCAGTGATTCGATCTGAAAATAAGATAACTTTCTATTGTATGTTATAGAATATTATTTTTGTCTGACCCAAGATTTTAGTAACTACTTTATTGCTCTGTTTATGGCGACACAATGTTCGACTCAAATCACCCTTTCTTGACTCTCTTCTAATGGATGCGCAAAAGTTTTTTTTTAATGGAGATCAAATAAATAGCCTTAAAAGTACAAATGTAAAATGCTTTGTTTCGTGAATATATGGACCTTAAGAAATATGGACGCGGTTTTCTAAAGTAGTTTCTTTTCAGACTCTCGACTCGTAGAAATATGTTTCTGTACTTTTGTTGACATCAATATATTTGTACACACTAGATCGGAGTTAAATACGTAATCGTATTGTGATGTTATTAAAGGTAACAGAAGATATAGAAATTAAGAAATATATTATCCTTAATTATAAGTGACATCATGATTTACGGGAATTTATTAGCCATTCAAGAATTTTTCCGGCAAAAAACCACCACCACCGGAGTGGATGATCGTTTCCTTGCAAGGTTAATGCATTCAAAGTAATAAACTTGAAATATTACGTTATTACAATATTGCGGGCAACGTATATATACTACGGATATTCTGCTACTCATCGTTGGATGGGACTGTATAAACAATGAGAAAATTTAAGTTTATTTTGAATATAATTGTTATTGTTATTTTTTGGAGAGAGGATTTTTTAATGTCTATGTATCATTTGCTATTTCGAGGAAAATAATATTTTACCTATCCTAGGATGGCTATTACACATGTATAAAATAATTGCACCTGTCATAGGACAGGTAATTTACAGAATGCATATTAAATAAGTTTACGTTTTTGAGACGGGTAATTAACAACACATATTTAAAATATGATTACCTACCGTCGGACGGGTAATTTATATACATATATGAAACAATTTAACATACTCTCGACAGGTATTGTACAACATATATGAAATAATTTCTCTTCCCACCAAGGCTACCACTATTTTAAGAAAATTGAAATCACTTATAGAAGATAGAACGTTAGGATTTTCAAATGAATACATAACTACATTGTGTTGTTGTAAGTTCGCAACCCTTGCTTCACCATAAATTCCAACATTACTACGTTTCTTTCCTTCCTCAATATCGGCACTATTATAGTAAGAAAAATGGTGTCCTTTATGGAACACTTCTCCAAAAGATTTTGAAATTAATACATAAGTGCATCGACACAGTTAAGTCATTTTTTCACCACTACCGACAACAATTTTTTTTTGAAAAAAGACGTAATTTTCGGAAGATTACTCAGCAAGCTTTACACACAAATAAACAAATATGTTGAAAAGCTTGAAATTAGGCAACCCTTGCTTCACTATGAAATTCCACATTACTGTGTTCTTTCTCTCCCTACTACTAACACCATCATGTTAAGTGAAATGATATCATTTCTTGACCATAACTCAGCAGGTTTTGAAAATAATTACACCAATGCATTGACGCAAATGATGCTTAGCCAACTGTTACTTTACCACAATGTTCAATATTAATGTAGTTCTCCCCCTTACTTCCACAACCGCCAACAATACATTAGTAAGAGAAACGATGTCATTTCCGGAATATGATTCCATAGTTATTCCATATTTTTGGAATATGACATTGTGGGAGATTGCATAGTGACCCCAAAATTGGCATTGCTCCCTCCAGCCCCATCCCAAAAGTGAAGGTTTGTTCATTGATAGAGAAATCCAGATGACGTTTAAAAGCAACATAACCATGTGTCTTTCTACTCAGCACTGCAACTGAAGTTAACATTAAAAATACAGAAAACATATTGTTAACCACCTACAGAGACTGATAAATTGTCTTGACTGGTATATTTCATTACAAACAGACCAATCATTTAACTCACATTTTATCCTTTTTCACAATTCTTGGATATGTTACTCATTTAGACAACGATTTGTCATAATTTTAAACACATTCTCGACCCCCTTACGAAAATAAACACTTTAATATATTGTCTGGGCTTATCATTTCATTACAAACACACCAATAAATTAACTCACATTTCATAAATTTTCATGATTCTGGGATATGTGACTATTTTCAACAAGCATTTTTCATAATTTTAACCAACATTACCCACTCCCTCTTATGGAAATAATAACTTTGATAAAATGGCTGGGTTGATTATTTCTTTACAAACATATCAATCAATTAACTCACATTTCATCATTTTTCATAAATCTTGGATATGTTAGTAATTTCAATGTAACATATTTATTCAGCTCGAAAAACGGGTTTGTATTACTGTGCACATAGATTCGAAAAAGTTGATAAGATACGAAACAATAAGCATAATATAAACACAGCACGAAAACACGCGCACACACGCACACACACTCACGTCCACTACCGTCCTTGGCTACGCCATGTTGTTATGGCAACACGATAAACACACAGTAAATTTGATTTTCTTCATTTCTACTCAAATATTACGCAAATATAAATCATATAGAATATCTGTATGAATATAATTACACGTAATAGTTAAATAAAGATGATCATCGTATAAGAGAAACGAAAAAAAACTAATAGGGAATTAATTAAAAACGATAAAAAATATGCACATTAGCTAGATCTTTTGTAGATGAATGCAATTCCACGACTCATAAATAACAAAGTTGTATTTTCTTTTTAAAAAAATAGAAAAAAAGGGGTGTTGATAAGACTATCAATACACACAAAAAATATAGATTTATTTTTGGGTAAAGTTCCCCCGGGTTTTCCTTTCAGTTCAGTAAATAATGGTCTTTTGTTATATATATGGCGTACTATTATCCTTATATATATGATGTTCATGTTTATATATATATATATATGTATATATATATATATATATATATATATATATATATATATATATAAGTGATATTGTCTGTGAGTGTCTGTGGGTCTGAGTGCATTTCCCTACGCTAAAACTCTATCAATTTTAAGCCTACAGATTCGAAATTTGATATACAGGGTACTGAGATTTGGGAAAATCGATCTGATAGGTTTTCGACAGAAATTTGGGGTATAAGTGGTCAATATTCAACAATTTGACCTTTGAGAACTCTACCAAACTCCTCCTACAATTTAGGGTCTAAACACGTGATATTTTAGATATAGATTCCTTGGACATGGATCTAACTTATTAACTTTACTTGATCCCTAAACAATAAATGTTAAGAGGTCATAATAGGTGTCAAAGTTTTAAAAAATTGACCTTTTTTTCCTCAGCATACCCTTCAAAACACCTGGGCAACGCCGGGCACCGATTGCTTGTATATATATATATATATATATATATATATATATATATATATATATATATATATATATATATATATAGGGAGAGAGAGAGAGAGAGAGAGAGAGAGAGAGAGAGAGAGAGAGAGAGAGAGAGAGAGATCATTGACGTTTGCACACAAAAGAAAGTTTTATTGCTTAGGAATCTGAAACAATTAAATATGTAATCTGACATTTAAATTTCTCCTCTCATATGACTAGTGCTAATATTGTAAGCATTATGATTAAAGAAATCCATAGTTTATAGTAGTAATATAGTAATACGTCATTATTTCATATATGTAACCGTACTCAGTAGTTTCAAGTTTTGAAATATGTAACATCAGAATCAGCAAATAGTATCGCAAAAAAATTTAAGTACTATAAATTGTCGGAATTTTAGTTTAATCTATCTATATCTATCTATCTATCTATATCTATATCTATATATCTATAAAAACAGAGATGTGTGTGCCACAGACGGTTTCTGATTAGTTAATCCAATAATCACATCTACTAAAAAAACATGGTTCCTACGTTCTTAACTTTACCATAAAATATTATGCCCTTATTTATTGTTCATCTTGGGAGGGTCTATTTTTTCCCTAACTTGCCATTTACAAATTACAAAATTACGAAACTTACACCAGCCATCACAATCCAACCTCCGACACCACGTCCGCCATTACAACCAGCTGGACACACGTACTCACAACACGAAAACAAACGCTTTCCTCCAAAGGACAGACTATTAGTACTACTACCTTTCCCAGCACACGAGCACACACGCACACACACACACGTTCACTACCGTCCTAGACACACAGTATACCATTAACTTTTTAAAAAATTACATGTTTTATTTATTTTTTTATTTATTAAAGGTAAAAGAGTAATTCGGGTATGCATACTAAACTGTTAACCGTTAGCACGCGTGTTCGATCCTGATCGATTCTACTTCTTTTAAAATTCTATTTGTTTATTAAATCCTATCCGAAGCGGGGAGGGGCTATACCCTTTCCTTCACCTCCCCCCAAGGGTGGGTTCCTAACGGAAGGGCGTCCGATCCTCCACCCACCTACGGGCAAGCAGGGGGAGCTGGCCACCATCCCCCTACCAAAAGGGGAAGCCTGGCATTTTCTCACCCGAAAGGGGGGAGCTTGGCAGTTTCTCCTCCCAAAGGAGGGAGCCGGTGTCCCCCCCAAGGGTGGGGGGGCGAAGAGACAAGGAGGAGGAGGTGACTTTTTTCATTGGGGGGATTATCTCTCCCTGAAGAGTGGAGGCCGGCACCAAGCATGTAAATCCAGGGGGGTGACTTTTTTTGTTACCCCTCGGAGTGGGAAGGAGGCCGATCACCCAGGCAACGCCGGGTAACCCCTGCTAGTATTTTATATTTTAAGGTAATGTTTGGAATACATCAGATATTATTTAACTAGAATATACGTATACATACACATATATCTGACACACACAAATATATATGTGTTTATATATATATATATATATATATATATATATATATATATATATATATATATATATACAGGAGTGTATACATGTGTGCCATATATTTTCTATACGATTTTTTTAGATATAATCTACTGCATTCAATTATTCATCTTGTTTCCACTGTTATAAGATATAGTAGGAAAAGTTGACTGTTGACGTCGTTGCCAAGTCTGCTCGTATAAACTGACGATAGAAATCCCAAAATAGCTAAATGCATAATTATGTATAAAATTAATTGGCTGGTACATTAGCTTAGAATATAGAGTTTAACTTCACTTAAAGCAGGACTGAACCGTTACTTGGACAAATGTCAATGGCCAAAATTAAAGCAGAATAGATTTCTAATGAATCGATCGAATAATTCTTCGTTATTTTACCTGCCTGTAATCCAACTTTACCAAATAAATAATATAGCTTTGCACGTTGTTCAAACTAGTGTACACACAAACATATATATATATATATATATATATATATATATATATATATATATATATTTATATATATATATTCAAGCAAATATTATTAAATGCAACGGAGACACTTTGCTTCATGATTCTTTTTTTTCATTTTTCGATTTTCCGTATATTCTTTTTTGTATCGAAATTAACAATATTAATAAAAGGCCCATAGTTGTTGCTGTCAGGAGCGCTTTCGATTCGTCCAGAAATCATTATTAGGTGTTGAAGTAAAAGTCGAAAGGGGCGAATACACACACACACACACACACACACACACACACACACACACATATATATATATATATATATGTCTTTAAATGAAATGCCTAGAAGGCGATACAATGCAGAGGTAACGGAAAGACACAATCTTAAGCATGTAAGAAATTTTTATAAATACAACTTACAAATACATGTGTACATATTCATGCATTCATATACACATTATATTGATAGTGATTAACTGGGAAAGGCGGTGTCTCTGTTATATAATATTTCGAGAAAGATCTCAACGTCAGATATTTATTTGACTTTGGTTCAAACGTGCTGTTGTAAACAGTAACAGTCTCGCAGCAAACATTAGCCCGGTTTTTTGATAGCATTTGAATTTAATATAATTAAGGTTTTTTGTTCATTTCTTTTTTATCTAATTTATTTATTTATTTTACAATAATTTATATTTTATATTAAGGAGATTTAATTAATTAAGTAATTTATTTTAACTTTAATCAGAACAACTCAAATGCAACAGATATGCATTCGGCTAGACGTCGTCGCCCTCTATACACCTGTCCCTGCATACCCGGCACATGATATAATTACCGACTGCATTTCTTCCTGTAACCCCTACTGTTTTGGCCTCACTGGAACTGACATACATGAGCTCGTACAAATAATAATAGATAACACTTACTTCACATACAAACAAAGCACATATAAATAAATCAAAGGATTGCCTTGCGCATTCATAGATAAACGTGAACGCTGTGCCCTCAACTCTTGCTACTCTTACATCTTTTTCACGCGATACGTTAATATTGTTCCACATATAACACCATCCTGAATGCGGAATGAAATAAACTTTATACAGCCTACGTCACATATGCTTTGTGAAGTTTATTTACCACAGAAATAAAAAGTTCCGGCATATATAATCCATAATAAGCCTGTGGTATGACACAGGCGCGTTCTAATTAAATGATTATTTTAAAATCACAATTGAAATATTATAATTGGCTTTGGCATCTAAAACTTAAATTTAAACTAACACGGCACTAGAAGAAAAGCATGTGCGTGTATATACAGTACAAAATTAACATACGTGTGTATATAGTTGAATCGTATGATTTTTATGCTAACCTGGGACTAATAAATATCTGATGCTTTCTTATCATAACAAACCACATAGGTATTACTAGGTATATTGTGTTTGTTGTGTAACATTGTGGTTGTTGTTTTCAGATCTTTAATATATATTTTACATCTACGGACTAATCAACCTATACCCACCCAATTGATTATTCACCAAATTTTTAGTTGACGGGAAAATGTTTGCTTTGTCCGCTGTGTGGAGCAATCAATGCACTGGCCGGTAAGCGCAGCGAGCCTCTAGCTAACAACCACAGACACTCAGATCCTAACTTCTGACCCTTATAAAATCTTAGTCTGATTATTTTTTATTTCCTTTCTCTGTATGTTGCCTGCATATTTTGTCTTATTTCTATTCTTTTTTATAAACCCATTATTTTTTAAGTATTCCCATAGGGCAAAACTATTTGACTCGACCCATATGTACAATACAATACAAGAAAAATGTACAAAAATGGTGTATAATCATATATAGTTGTTCAAATACAAAAACAATTCTATTCAATGAACATTTACAACACACACACACACACACACACACACACACACATATATATATATATATATATATATATATATATATATATATATATATATTACACATTCCTGTTCAACAAGGAATAAACAGTTTGAAACAAAAACAGAGCGATGGAACCTAATATGCCACAACAGAAAATGTTGGTGATCGGCTTAAAATAATATTTACTTCCAAAACAAGAGGTAATATGGACCCAATTTAACATTTCAACAAATAAATTTCGGGATCTCTTGCATCGCTTCATTCAATTAAAAAAGTTACAATTAGCACTTTAATTAGTAACCAAAGCGTCATACGCGCATTCATCATACTAAAGACTCATTTGTCAAGCACACAGAAAAACGATATCGAACTCCCCCTCTCTCTCTCTGTCTCTCTCTCTTTCTCTCTCTCTCTCTCTCTCTATATATATATATATATACACATATTGTCTCTTAGAAACACATATCTGTTTGTTGTTTCGTTCGCATCTATCGGTGAAAGCTTTGCCGGTAACAGAGTTGTACATGTTTGTCAATGTGTAAAAACCTGACGATTAAAATCTCGGTTGTCCACTAATCGCTAGATGGATAGATAATTATATAGACAAATAGATACGTTGATTGCGTTATATATATTGATGGATAGATAGTTAAACAAATCATTTACTTTTTCTGCCCGGCGATACATTAACACGTTAGTCATTGATTAATTAAGTGCATATATTTATCATGTCAGTATATTTATAATATATTACGATATTTCCGCCGTTTACCTTATCGAAAATTGCCGTCTCATACACGAAAACGAGAGAGACTTTGTGAATAAAATACCACTTCAATGTTTTTATATCGAATAAGATAAAGTCACAAGAAGTCTTTTATAATTCACGACTAATTTCCAATACATTTTTATATTTTTTCATAAAATTTCAATTTTTTACAAGGTGGTCACCACTTATCAAGGGCGGAAGCCCCTCAGGTATAAGAGTTATTGCATGTACAGTACGTAAGTGTGGAGATTTAATAAAGTGTCTACTTGTTTACGTTGGACTTAAAGACATCCAGGTTGTAGTCAGGTAGGAAGCAGGCAGACAGAACAGAGTTCCACGGGCGTTCAGTTCTTAGAAAGAAGCTTCGTTCATGGGGTCTACGTTTTGATTTAGGCACAGATAAAGAGTAGGAAACATTTTTGACAGTGGTTTCAGCTAGACGGGTGGTTCTCGTAAAAGATTGGCGAGGTGGGACCAGAGATCGGAGTTCAGACGACCACCTGCCATGTAAATAACGATAAAACAAAGACAGGTTCGCAATGTCTCTTCTGTGTGAGAGAGATTGCAGGGAAAACAAAAGGGCATGCACCTCTAAGCCACGAAGTCTATTTTGTACTCTGTCAACGCAGGATAGGCTGTTTATAGCAGCTCCTTCCCAGATATGGCAACAGTATTCCATCCTTGGACGTACTTGGCTTTTATATAGATAGCGCATTTCATAAGTAGTGAGATATCTTATAGAGCGGTAGAAAGATCCTACCATCTTTCCAGCGATCTTGGTAACAGACTTGATGTATGTGTTCCATTTCAGATAAGGAGTAAAGGTCAAGCTCAGAAGCTTGCAAAACATGGGGCTTCTCCTAGACGAGAGCCATCTATTTCAATTGATGCCAGATGGGGATTAGAGCGTTGATGATATAAGGATAGGAGTTTGGTTTTAGATGCATTAAAGGTAAACATCTACGTCTTCCCCCACTGAACCACGCGCTCGAAATCAGAGGAAATTGTCGGAGGAGTTTGGTAGAATTCTCAAAAGTCATATTCTTGAACTTTGACCCCTTAAAAGCCACATTTTAGGCCGAAGCCGATCACATAGATTTTCCTAAATGTTAGTACCATGTATATCAAATTTCGAGTCTGTAGACTAAAAATTGACAGAGTTATTGCGTAGGGAAATGTACACACACACACACAAAGACACGTTCACTTTTTTAGATATACTTGTAATGAGTGCCCGGCGTTTCCCGCGTGTTCGGAGGTGTATGCTGAGCAAAAAAAAAAAAAAAAACGGTATTTTTTTGTAAATTTGACCCCTATTATGGCCCCTTAATATTTATTGGTTTGGGCTCAAATTAACTTATTAAGTTAGATCCATGTCCAATGAACCAATATCTAAAATGTCAAGTGTGTAGACCCTAAATTATCGAAGGAGTTTGGCAGAGTTATCAAAGGTCTAATCGTTGAACGTTAACCCGTTAACAGCGAAATTTCCGGCCGAAACCCGATCACATCGATTTTCCCAAATCTCAGTACCCTGTATATCAAATTTCGAGTCTGTAGACTAAAAATTGGCAGAGTTATTGCGTA
Organism: Euprymna scolopes; assembly: GCF_053919585.1. Taxonomy (NCBI): domain Eukaryota; kingdom Metazoa; phylum Mollusca; class Cephalopoda; order Sepiida; family Sepiolidae; genus Euprymna; species Euprymna scolopes. The sequence continues at coordinate 50,368,097 of NC_136482.1, read as the reverse complement.
GGTAATGTACACAGACGCACACACATAGACACACACAGACAAACACGTACATTTTATATATATATATAGACTTGCAATGGGTGCCCGGTGTTGCCCGTGTGTTTGAAGGTGTTTGCAGAGAAAAAAAAACGTGATTTTTAAAAAAATTGACCCCTGTTCTAACCGCTTAATATTTAATGTTTTGGGCTTCAAGCAAGTTATTAAGTTAGATCTATGTCCAAAGAAACTATATCTAAAATTTCAAGTGTTTAGACCCAAAATTGTAGGAGGAGTTTGGTACAGTTCTCATGGGTCAAATCGTTGAACTTTGACCCCTTACTAGCAAAATTTTTGCGCGAAAACCGATCACATCGATTTTCACAAATCTCAGTAACCTGTATATCAAATTTCGAGTATGTAGGTTTAAAATGTACAGAGTTATTGTGTAGACACTTTCAATATATATATATATATATATATATATATATATATATATATATATATATATATATATATATATATATAATTATTTTTTTGCTATAATAATTAAATACCTACAGACACTGGTGTTTCATCATTTCGGGATTCCTCAGTGCAGGGTGTCACGATTAACACAAGCCGAACGATTCCAACCCCGATTCGAGACACCTCTGGCTCGATTAACGGAGACCGCATCCATTCGGCTACCATTAACCGCGTGAAATGGCGTTGAATTTAAACATTTTAAATGTTCATTTACGTCAGTCAGAGAGTGATCTAATCGTTATACGACGATCTATGCATAAGAGCTAAATTGACCAACTTTAATTCAACTGAAAGTGCTCAACGATAAGAAATGAATTTCTTAAAGGGAATGTCATAATTATTTTTTTGCTATAATAATTATTAAATACCTACAGAGACTAGTGTTTCATCCTTTCGGATTCGCACGCGCGCGTTTTCAATCAAAGATTGAGTTGGTCAACAAAAATCTACATGATCGATGTATTTTGTAAATTTTAGCAAATTTTTCTCATGTTAGTTTGAGAATGCGCGTTAGCGAAAAATAAAAAAGAAAAAGAAATTCTGATGGTAATAATTTATTATTTTGTATTAAATAAAAACAGTGTATTCAACATTCTATTGAAACGAAAAAAAAGAAAAAATCTATATTTGGAAAGTCGATTTTCTGGGTCGGCCACTCCCGAAAATATGAACATTTAATCTGTTTTTAGCGGGGGTGAACGTGTGGGGATTCACATAACGGTATAGTGATTTCATTGTATGTTGTACCCCTCTCACGCAAACGTGTGACCATAAAGTGGGTGTAAAAGTAAAGTAAAATTCATAGAGGAAAGTAATCGCACACTTTTTAAAAACCTAACATTTCCGCATGTCAAAAGACGTACGCGGTGGCAGTAATTGTAGATGTTGTTTTCGTTTTCCTCGACAGGAAAACCGTACACACTGGTGTGTAAGTGCTGTCGACCGAATATGTTAATGTTGCAAACACACACACACACACACACACACACACACACAGAAAGTTATTAGTCGAGCGAATAGGAAAAAGCCGTAATGGTTATATAGTAATATGTAAAAAACATTCTAGAAATTCATTTTCCAACAAAATGTTTGTAGCGTGCATAATCGACGGTAAACACCGAACCTAACGTGCGCATAAATAAAACCTGTTTCTATTATATATATACATATATATATATATATATATATATATATATATATATATATATATATATATATATATATATATATATATTATAAAATGGGTCAAGAAATTCCAACGAGAGAACGATGTATATTTAATTAAGTGGGTGCTCACTAACAATGTGTATTTTCAAATATTATTTTATTATTTTGTGTTTTGGTTTTTCATTGAAAATTATGTTTTGATCATTGTAATAATGTTTTTAAATCATTGAAATCGTTTTTAACGCGTTTTAGACGTTCTGTGAAGCGTCTTCTTCAGAAAGTATATAAAATGTTTAGAATATATTCAAGATGTGTTAAAAATGTAAAAGAACATTTTCGTATTTCATTTGAAATGTCCCGAGAGGTGAAAACACGTGTAAATGATTCTACTTTTCATTCCTATGTCCTATTTTTATTAATGGTTCATTGGACTGAACTTATGTTTCTCTTTATCTCTCTGCTTGTATTTGTATTTATCTTTCTTTGTTTTTCTCATTTTTTTCCTTTTTTACTCTTACTTGTGTGGAGGTGAGGGGCCTATTGGTACTTGGTCAACTGGGTGCATAGAGTTGAATGTGTGTGTGTGTGGGAGAAATAAATAGAAAAATTTAAAAAAATCCCCAAGTATATTTATAAATACCCCTCTTTATCTAAACAAACATAATATTAAGAATACCCGAACAGTCTAAGACTTAAACTAAAAATATCAATACTAAAATCAAAGAATCTAAAAACTAAATATCAAAATTGAATGAAAACACCCCTACCCTTATTTCAGAGAAGCTGGTCCACCTCCTACCCCACACACATTAGTAACGACCTAGAATCACAGTTACCTTCCTAGGAAAGCAAATAACTTTATAATATTATAAAACAGAACATACATTCTTCAAACCAATAAAAGAAAACACACACACACTCACCCCACACACACACGAACACACACTCATCCTATCCTATGCACCTAGTTGGGCAAGTACCAATGGATCCCTAACCCCCACCCAAGTAAGAGCAAAAAAGGAAAAAAATAATGAGAAAAACAAAGAAAGATAAATACAAATACAAGCAGAGAGAGAGAGATAGAGAGAGAGAGAGGCATTAGAGCATACAGCCCAATGAACCAGTAATAAAAATTGGACATGCGGATGAAAAGTAGAATCGTTTACACATGTTTCCACCTCTCGTGACATTTCAAATGAACTATGAAAATATGCCTTCACATTTTTAACACATCTTGAATATATTCTATATATTTTAAATAATTTCTGAAGAGGACGCTTCACAGAACGTCTAAAACGCGTTAAAAACGATTTCAATGATTTAAAAACATTATTACAATGATCAAAACATAATTTTCAATGAAAACCCCAAAAACGGAATAATAAAATAACATTTAAAAATGCACATTGTTGGTGACCACCCCCCTATTTAAATATATATATATATATATATATTTAAATACATGTATATATATATATATGATATTGTTTTCAGTAAATTATTCGTACAAAAATATGTAGTATCGTACTAATGTTATAGAAGGTGCGTATTGTCTAGCCATATTTCAATATAAGCACTCGTTCAGAATTATAGACAAGAATAGAATTATAGAATAATCGAAATATTCCGAGCGCAACCAATCGTAATAGATGGGGCATTAGTAATTATGTATAGTGGTAGTGCAACAGGAAGATTATGTTTTGTCTATATATGCATTAAGAACTTAAGAGCGCTGAAATACAAACTACATAGAAAAATGAAGAATTGTACACGGTTACAACTAGTAACGGTGGTAGGTCTTGCCATTCAGAGTGTAAAATAGGAACTCCTTCCTCTTTATATGTGGGGGTTGTGATGATGCTTCTTATGGATGCAATATAGAATTATGAGGAATAAATGTGTCAAAAACTACCTTCTTAAGTTACATAGGACGGGGATAAAATTTAGACATAATAAATTTGTATGTGGCATCTCTAGTTGCAATCCTACAGCTATTTGTCGGAAATGTCTGCAATCAAAATATTATATACAGAATAACATTATAAGTAGCACGGTAATGCGGGGTAAATACTGTAAGGAAAGGCCGGAAAACTTCGTATTCCATATCGTAATGTCAAAAAAAAAAAAACGTAATTTAGGGTCACTATAACATGGAGTTCTACTCTATTTCAAATATTAATTTTTACTGCAAAATAGTCATAGCCAGTAGAGTGAAAAAGTGCAATATACCATTTATATAAGTATTGTTTTTCTAAAAAAAACACACCGGTTATAGGTGATGGATACGCGTCCATGCGCTTGTATTCCATCGTGAACTTGTATATTGTAAATAAAGTTTCCGTTTTCCAAACAAGTTTGTTTAGGATGACATTAATATATACCACTATTTGTTTTAGTTTTTGCATCTCATGTATGTCACAATGATACCTTGATATTTCTGATAGTTTCATAGTCGAATGCAATCTTATTTTAATGAGGTATGCAAACAGTTTGCACAGTATTTATCTAATAAATAGTAGTAATGAGTGGAGTAATACATTTCTCAGATATCATTCGTTATATCAGATCCAGTGCCAGGACAACAATGAGATTATTTGTTAGTACATATCGAAGTTTCGTAATAAAAATAGTTATTTCTCTATTTTCTCTACCATTAACAGTTTCTCTCTACTTCTTACTACTGTATATTTTGGATGTTCACTGGTTAATTTGCATTTTATATGTTTTTTTTATTCACTATCGTATATTACATGCCCTCTCGATCTAAATCAAACATTTTTGTGTGAACTCTGACCCAGAAACACGTCTAAAAAGAACATTGGCACTTCTCCCCCCGTCACTACAACCGTCAATTATTGAAGATATAATCAAAGGATTATTGAACAGAAAGATGAAAGCAGTTTGCCGTACTAACACGTTCGTGCCATTTAGCTTTCGTTTTAAATTAGAATATTTTATTGTTGACGTCTTTTCTAGGACAGGTTATTCTTTAAACCGTCAGTGTGCATCTTATGCGTACAGCGTGAATAGGCAAACACGTCAAGAAACAGACAATCATAATGAGACTAAGAATTCGAACAGTTTGCTTGACAAGGATATAAAGTTGATTATAATACGCTAAACAAGTTGTGAACACTAAAAGGCGGATTTATATATGAGAGATTTCTATAGTCAAGGAGATAACTAATTATAAACGAAAACGAATACATCAAACAGACACAAGCATACGAGTTCCTTCACACACACACAACCACACACACACACACACACACACACATATATATATATATACATATATATATATATATATATATATATATATATATATATATTAGCAGAACCAGTTTATGTGCCTTGCCCAGTAGAAGCATGCCCGTAAGAATTATAGTACGGTTGCTGTTTTTGCCCAACTCCTACCTCCTTATGTACAGAACAGCTCCTGTGAGAGACACTCAAACCTGCTTATATGAAAAAAGGATTTCAGAATTATCTCCTCAACTTTCCCATGTTAAGAACGATATTTTGAATAACCACCCCATACATCGCTTTTTTAAGAACACTTATCGAAATGGAGACAACATTTTGTGCGAGGAGTTGTAAAATATTTTCCCTAATTTTTATTTGATAATCGTTGTCATGATACGCACCCACAAATACTAAAAACCAACAAAAAATAAGCAGGCTGGCAGTGTCGGTCGAATAGAATTCGATTTGTTCGCCGCGCATCTTGAAAACTACTTGTTTCTGCCAAATATAAATGAGATTTCTGCACAATATACATGAGATTTTCTTAATCAACATATTTCTAGAAGTCTAAGCCATGTTTAGTTTCAAAACAGTTTCCCATGGTTCGTTGTTCTAAACAAGTGTTGAGAGGTGACATGTTTGCAATAGACAGAACAGTTTCCGATGGTTCGTTGTTATAAAAAAGTCCTGAGAGGTGACTGGTTTGCAGTAGACACTTCCACAGAGCAAAATATTCTTACTGTGTCGAGACGGAAAACATGCGAAATTGCTACAGAAAAGGTTTAATATTTATTGAGCAATTCTGGTTTCTGATTGGTTGGTAGCAGAGCGTGAATTAATTCGATTCGTCAGTACCTAGCAGCATCGTTTATAAATAGAATCGGTCGACTGTCTTGGATTATTACACATCCAAAATATTGCAACATCCTCCCTATTTTTTATAATGGGAAAGTCCCTTGTGTTCGTTCTGCTAAAAAATAAATATATATTTTTATATTCAATCATACATAACAAAAATTAGAAATCATTTAGATCTTAGAATAATAGCATGTCAAATGGCGCCATTTTTAATTGTGTTAACATGTCAAAAAAGATATATGTGTACAGAGAAGAGGAATAAAAGAAATTGAATGTATTTTAACCTTAAAAAGGGGTGGATATGGGAAAAATAAGCCATTTCTTAAATTTCATTATGCACTTTTGTAAAAAAAAAACAAGAAAAGAACGCATACATATAAATAAATATACATAAAAATAAACATACATGCAATATGTACCCGTTAAAGAGTTTCTTTTTGTTTTGCTTTTTTTTGTTAATAAAAACAATGCAAAACAACGATAGGACATTATTGAAAAATATTAAAGAAAACTAATGCGCACAAAAAATAAAAATAAAAGTCAATTTTAATTTCTACGCGCCTTAAAATAAGCATGCAAAAAGTATTTTGTCGAAAAAGAAAATTACAAAGAGGTTTTTAAAAAACGTTACTTGTTTCCATTTTTAATTTTTGTTTTGTTTTATTTTATTTCAGCAAATGTATTACACATTAGTAGGTTAAAGTGTTAATACAAAGAAAATGGATACAGTTTAACGTTTTGTCCAGGACTATTTTTTATATAGAGAAATTAATATACATCCAGGGCCGTGAAAAAATATTTAAAAAAATATTAAGTCGAATCCCCCAACAAGTTTTGAGAAAAAAACGCTTTAACTTTATTCTTGTTGCGGGGTTCGTGAATACATCAGCGATATTTTGTTCTGATTATATGTAATTCAAAATAATGGATTGCTTTTTCATCTCGTTTTTTTATGAAATGGTATTTTATATCTATATGCTTAGATCTTTGGTTGATTATCGTGTTCTGTGCTAAGACTATACTGGCTTGATTATCACAATTAATTACTACGGGACTTTTAGTTATTCTGGCTCTAAAATAGTCTTTTGGATATTTTTAATGTTAAGTGCTTCCTGGGTCGTGTGTGTGATCGCGATAAATTCTGCTTCACGCATAGAGAGAAACAATCTGCTGCTTTTTAGATATCCATGAAATAATAGGTCCATTTTCTGAGAGTCTGAAACACTATCCAGATATACCTTTTCGATTTTCATCGTTTACCCAGTCTGAATCCGAAAACCCTTCCAATTTTAGGGGATTTCTTGATTTTCTAAATATTAACGTCTAGTCTTTAGTACCTTTTAAACAACACAGAACTTGTTTAGCTCTGTTTAAATCCTTCATTGCCGGTCGCGATAATTTTTGTGACAGTTTTGTTACTGTAAAACATATGTCGGGACTGGTTGCAGTCATTAAATATACAAGACTGCCTATAATTTCGCGGTATTGTTTGTAATTTATTATTTCAGTTTCTGTGTGTACATTTTTATTAATATTATTTTCGACCGCTGGAGAGCGTTTGTTGCACTCTCCCATTCCAAATTTTAATAGTATTTTATCGATGTATCTCGATTGATTCATCGTAACAAGTCCTTTGCCTTGAGTAAATTCTATCCCCAGAAACCAGGATATTTTGCAAGATCGGTCATTTTGAATCTTTTACTTAATTTGTTCTTGACATCAGTTAACATTGTGTCACAATTTCATGCGATTAAAATATCATCGACCCACAAAACCAAAATCAGTAGTTCATCGTCTCTGTGTTGGGTATATAAACAGGGGTCTACAGCGCATTGTCTAAATTATTGTTTAATAATATAATCAAGGAATACTGTATTCCAACACAGAGCACTCTGCTTTAGACTATATAATGACTTGTTAAGTCGCCACACGCTATTTTTATTTTTCATTATAAATCCCTCTGGAGGAGTAATAAAAATTTCACAGTCTATTGGGGCATTCAAATAAGCATTTTTTACGTCCATTTGATGGATGTTTAGGTCATATTCCGATGCGATTTGCAGAAAAATTCTGATTGTCGTTAGATTTGTGATCGGCGAGAACGTAGAAAAATATTCTCTACCGTAAATCTGAGAGTACCCTTTAGCAACAAATCTAGCTTTGTACTGTTCTACGCCAGATGCTGTAGTCTTTTTTGTAAAGGCCTATCTTGTAGAAATAACATGTTTATCTTTTGGGAGAGGCACTACGGTATAGGTATCATTTTCGGTTAAGGAATATATTTCTTTTTTTATGGCATTTTACATTCATCACAATGTTCTGAATTAATTGCTTCGTTTAAGCCTTTTGGCGCATTTTCAATTGAAGAGCAATAATCGATTTGATACTCTTTTATATTGTCGACCACAAAAAATCGGTCGCCTTCTATTACTTCTTCATCATCATCATCATCATCATCATCATCATCATCATCATCATGGGTACTCTTGTCTCCGTCATTTTTATTGTCTTCGTTTGTTTTAATTATTTGAGGTAATATAATTTCATTTTCCTCATATGACGGGTTTTCGTCTGTAAAATTACACGTGTCTGTGAATTTTACACATCGGATTCTTTTTATTTTATTTTTTTCTGGAAAAAAATATTAAATTGGCTGGACTGTTTTATCCTATCCAAGAAATATACCTCTGTCGGCTTTAATATTCAATTCACTCTTTTTATCTATATATGCGAAGCAAGTTGAACCAAATATATGCATTCTGCTTAAATTCGTTTTTTATCACAGAAAGATTCATATAGAGTTTTAGATAGTCTTTTGTTAAAGCACATGTTGCGTATATAGGCTGTCAATATAAGTGTGTACGTCCAGAGGTTTTTAGGGAGTGTTGCCATTTAGTTTTAGGGAGTTTTGCCAGAGGTTTTTAGGGAGTTTTGCAATTTCAAAAAGTGTCCACCACGCACGTTCAGCAGTCCTGTTTTGGTGTTGCGATCTAGGAGCTGATTTTTCATGCCTGATATGGTGGTTAATTAGTAAAAGTTCAAAGTCTTTATTGGTGAATTCCGTACCGTTGTCAGAGCGAATACACTTGACTTCACCGTAGGGAGCCCTGTCGGCTAGATATTTTTAGTTGCTATCAGGGTATCAAATTTGTTCTTAAAAAAGTAAACCATTATTAATCCTGAATGGTCATCTACGAAATTCAACACATATCTATAATATTCTCTAGCCATCGGTTCCACGGGAACGTTCAAGTCACAATGCACCATTATAGGATTTTTTGGCCTTCTTATCGGGTATCTGGGTTTGATAGTTTGTCATTTTCCCTTGCGTACAAACGTCACAGTTGAAGTTTTTTGATTGGTGTATTTTCATTCTATCAACTGCAGTCGGCAACCTTTTGATATCAGGAATATCGCAGTGTCTAAGAATTTTATGCTATGTCTGTAGATCATGTCAGGCAGTTTTCGAAGGGAGTACGCTATTTGAATAATATAGTCTTTTTTTAAATAGTTCTAGACAGTCTGTTTATGCATGAAAATGTAGATTCCGAGCGAATCAAATTGTCAGCTTTCAGCCAATAATAATCAACGGAATTGGAGAGGGAGAATTATGATTTTTGTATCGTGAAAACCAAAGATTATGTTCTCTCTTTGCGTTTATGATATAGTACGAAGTGTGCTACTACACTCTCTGTAAAATGTGTATATTTCCTAGCTGTTTCGACTGGGGTCGTAAGAGGACATATATTTTGGGGAGAAAAATATAAACCAGACCCTTGAAGATGCTGCGATTTTGATGGTGTATCACCTAAGATAATATGTAGGATTTTATAATAACTACTAAAGGTGTCTAAAATGTCGTTCTCAAGTTACATAAGCTGAGAGTCTAGACATAATAAATTTGTCTGTTGCAAATTGATGGAACATTTATGATGAGAGGGATTTCTGCAATCAAAATACTATATATATATATATATATATATATATATATATATATATATATATATATATATACATATATATATATATATATATATATATATATATATATAATTTACTTGATTCTTACGGCCTTGGCAGACGTGTTTTAAATATTCTCTCCAGTGCTTTTTCTGTGCACATTTGAACTTTTCTTTTAATGATTTTGAACTCATTCCATTTGTGATTTTTCCAAGGAATTCTGCCTTTTGGATCATTTTGGACCATTTGGAACTTACCTGTTGGATTGGAAGTTTTTACTTCGACCGTGTTTTGATTTTACCATTCTTGGATTTTTGACCCTTCACCGGACTATCCACTCATGTAAAATCTTTTTGTCATTTTTTTTCTTTTACCTTCTATTCCCCTTACCTCACTCTTTTAACCAAGTAAGATCTGTGACTTACTTGTAGTTTCATTAAATACTTTTACATGCAAAATCCGATCCCGCCTTTTGCTAATTCCTGCCCTCTGATGAGAAGGAGAGAATTTCTTCGAAACTCCGCGGATTAAGGACTATCCGCTTATCTTGTGCTTCCTTTTTAAAATTAAATATGTGTTTAACTCTTTTTCAAGATGTTTTTAGATGTTTTATTAATCATTTGTTCATATTATAAGCGCTATTTCCTTTTCGGTTTTATTGAGCTTTTACATCTGGTTGAAATTACTTTACTTGTAAATATTAACTCTTTAATATTTATAATATATTTTAAGTTTACCATTTTGATTACCTTGGTAAACTTATTGTAATTTTTTATTTCTCTCTCTCTCTCTATCTCTCTCTCTCTCTATATATATATATATGTATATATATATATATATATATATATATACATATATATATGCATTGCGACTTCTTGTTGAGTATTCTCTCTTAGTGTATATTCTGAATGTTAGCCGATATATAGATAGGTTATTAATTTCCTCCAATTTATTCGGTAAATAAAACATTTAAGAATGATTTTATGATTATGGTCCTGACCTCTCTCGAAACAGGGATCATCGCTTACTGCACTAAATGTTTCGTAGGTATGAGACACTAGTATCTCTAAGTATGAAAATACTTTTATTAGGTATTGAAATATATATATATATATATATATATATATATAGGTACATTAAAACTAAGAATTACGTCATTTCTTCATGTGTTCCAAAAATCTTATACTCGATGAGGTAAATAAAATATTATTTGTATCTCTCTCCAACTATTTTATATTTCCTCTTCATTAATCCAACATTAATAAGATATTACTTAACCTATATTCTAGTTTCAGATTATATAGATACTGCATGTAATTTTGTATTATAACACAATTAGGCGTTGCATAGTCTTCCAGCGTTTTTCTTATTGAAAGTGCAAAACTAAACAAAAGGATCCCAAAAATTGCGGTATACGCAGAGAAAAAAACTAAATGTTTTGTTCCTTAATCCTATGTCGAAAACTAAAGGTTCAAATTAAACCTATCCAACTCAAAAACTTTTATTACAGTACCTGTATATCGATTAAGATATTTAACAATATGTTTTACGACAGTGACGTACTATAATAAATAGCTCGCAAACTTCAAGATGAGTTTATTTATGACAATTACTCTACGCTACTTAACTGATAAACAGGTATAGGCATAAATTATATACAACTATTTTAATATTCTACCTTCAGATAAGCGTCCAAATGTGAGTTTATTTTTAATCAAAGCTGTTTACAGAAATAGTTACAATCCGATATGCCAAGTATGTTAAATCAATATTTTTCGATTAATAACTTTATTTTATCCATCAATTATTTTTATAACGATGTATTCATGCAAGTATAAAATATATCCATGGTGTTTTAAATGACGTTTTATTTGTCTTATATCTGCTGAAGCCTAGCATATTGCAGCATTCAAATAAAAAACGGTTGGATTGTAGTACTGCTCAAGAAAGTTCCTTAATTCTGATGACATTCGCTAGCTGTACAAAATAATAGGAGGCCTTTATATAGAGTACGTTCAAGGTAGAACTTCTAATAGTACTGTATCTGTTTAACAAAGTCACAAAACTATTTCGTTCTTTTTTCAATCCATTATTATTTCTCAAAGATGGTGCGTATTTATCTCTGCTCTATTATGAATTACATGGCAGTTTATCGACTGAGTTTAACTCTTTGGTTCGTGTTATGAATATATATATATATATATATATATATATATATATATATATATATATACATATATATATATATATATATATATATATATATATATTGTAAACTATTGTCAACAGGTTAAACAAGTTCATATAAAAGATTTTTTCAACAAGAAAGCTAATTTTATGACATAAAAAATAAGAACACCAAGTAAAGTTGCCCATGTTTCTCGGTTACCAAGCTCACATAGCAGTTATTGTAAGAAAGAGGAATACTCTGTGTGTCTCCTTTTCACACAATTTTGAACGAAATCGTTGTGAAAAAGCTTGCCACAGTTCAATTTTGTTTTTTCGTCATTTTTTCACAATGACTAAATTCTTTTTTTTTCAACCTTAATGTTTTTTGCATGGAGGTCACCACTTATCCAGGCCCAGAAGCCACTCGGAGATAAGGGTTATTGCGTGTACATTAATCAATGAGATAGTATCGTAGTAATCGTAAGTTCTGGAATTTTGATAAAATGTCTTACTTAAGGGGGCAGTTCATCAGAAATTTGTTTATTTTGGACTTGACGACATCCAAGTTGTAGTCAGCTTGGGAATAGATGAATGGAAGAGACATCCACAAGCGTGCACTTCTAAGAAAGAAGCCTTGTTCATGGAATTTACGTTTTGATTTAGACACAGTAGAATAGGGAAACTTACTTATAGTGGTTTCAGCTAGACGGGTGTTTATCGTGAAATATATGCGATGGGGGGGACCAGAGATGGGAACTCAGGCGAGCACTTGCCATGGAAGTAACAATAAAAAAAAGACATGATCGAAACGTCATTTCTGTGGGTGAGAGGTTGCAGGGAAGAGAAAAGGGCAGCCCTCACTAAGCCACGAAGTCTATTTTTTTAGGTAGGTTGTTTTTAGCAGCTACTGCCAAGATGTGGCAGCAATAGTTCATCCTTGGATGTACCTGGCTTTTACATAAATAGATAATTGCATCAGTAATGAAATATCTTCTGAACCGGTAGAAGCACACCACCATTTTCCCAGCGGTCTTGGCAACATATTTGATGTACGTTTTCCACTTCAGATGAGGAGTAAAGGTCAAACCCAGAAGATTGTCAAAACATGGAGCCTCACCAAGACGAGAGCAATCCATTTCAATTGATGCCAGATGGATATAAGAGCGTTGATGACGTAATGATAGGAGCTTGGTTGTGGATGCATTAAAAGTAACCAGCCACCTCTTCCCCCACTGTACCACTCGCTCAAGATCAGAGGAGAGTGAATCAGTACATTATCATTTACGGCCGTTGATGTTTTGCCATAGATGGTCGTGTCATCAGTATAGGCATCAACGAATGGTTTACGTATGGGTTTTGGGAGATCATTGATGTAGATCTAAAGAGAGTTGAGTTCAGGATGGGGGCTTGAGGGAGTCCAACCTTAATACTGCAGGTCTCTGATTTCAGCCAATCAGCCACTACTCTTATGATCATATCAGAGAGAAATGATTTAATAATTGAGAAAACATTTCCAGTTATTCCGTAGCTGGAAATCTTGTGAAGTAGGCCCTTATGCCATACCTTATCAAAGGCCTTTAATATATCAAGAGCAATTGCCCACGAAATAAATCCTTTGTCGAAAGATTCAATAATCCTATGAGAAATAACCGTTAGCACATGTGCTGTAGATCTTACAGGACGGAAACCATATTGCGAGTCACTAAGCAGGTTATTTCTGCTGAGGTGGTTGACTACTTTTCTATTTTATATAGATTTCATCAGCTTACTCATGACACAAAGAGGCAGTGCATACTGATGAGGTTTTCCAGGGTGTTTGAAAGCACTTCTCATTAAGACAACGCTTAAATAGTTTTGTAAGTAACTTTTTCAACACTATAGTTGGAATGCTGTGAGAGCCAGTTGCTTTACTTGATTAGCTTGGCGACCTCACACACTGATATTTGTATGTTGCATTGCGTTTTGTCTGTTATAAGAAGAAATGCGGGAAGTTGATGACCTTCGTCGCATAGGGTAGAATTAGCTGCAATTTTCTTGGAAAATAGTTTGACCTTGTCTAATTCTGACGAGATGACTTAAAGTCGATTAATTATGATTTGGAAAGAACGCATGCTTCTGTCAGGATCCTGTTACTATTTGCCAAAACTGGTGGGAACCAAGCCGCTGCTAAGCTACTTTGGATTTAACGGACTGAGCATATAGCTCTCTTGCATATTTTATTACTCTTTTACAGTTGTTTCTGACAGTCCTGAAAACAGCTCTAGTCACAGTGCATCTATTACTTTGGCAGATATGGAAAAAGTGATTTCTGTGCGCGATGTCAGCTGCACATTCTGGGGAGAACCATGGCTGGCTGTTTGTCTTTTTTTGGAATTTTTGGATGGTATGAATCGGTATATGCCTACAATTAACTATTCGGTCAGTTCTGATACTATAGAGGACACATCCTTTTTAAACATATGGAGAGTGGATGATGCACTGTGATGTGTTATCGGCAGCTACAGTACCTATCGTTTCTCCTTTTTTCCATTAGTCCTCATTTCCAATAAGGTATTTTTCTGAGAAAGGGCGAAGAAAAAGCTGCTTCCCAGGTCGATAGTACATCGTCAATAGTAGCCTGAGATGTCGTAAATTTTCTGTTTCAATGTCTATCCTTGTAGCCATGTTACTAGTATGGGTACTGGAGGTCAACGTTTTATCTGTGCTGACGTTATCCGTCTGATAGCAGGGACCCGAACCTTTTATTAAACACTTAAGAGGCTATCGAATCAACAGGTACAAAGTATTGGGTCTGCTGTATTGCCATTTGGTGAATGGATTCTGGAGAATACAGTAATTTCTGGGGGGGTGTCGATGCCATACAAGTGAGTAATTGTTACAGCTTTACCTTATAATGTGCTATAAAAAATTCCTGTCTTTTTCACTTACTTTCCCTCTCTTTACTGCTCTAACACCCACATGAAATATCTCCAGAAAAAAACACGAATAAACCTAGAACCCCATCCTCCAACGTATACCCCTACTACCATGTCTCCTTCTCCAATATTAGGAGTCTACGATCCAACATTCCAGAAGTTGAACCCCAACTACAGGAGACGAAACCGGACATATTCTTTTTAAACTGGTATAGGGCCGACGACTTCCCTAGAAGTGTTCATAATTAAAGGACACTCTTACTTAACATCTAAACTTGACCCCCGAAGACCGCCATGGGCATGTAATATGTGTTTACATTAAAGCTGGCTTTCTGCATTGTTGGGCATCTCCAAAGAAGACCGTAATTTACCTTATATAAGCTTCCTCGTTGCACTTGCTTACACCACCGCATTTATATTTGCCCTCTATCGCCCCCACAACAGTCAGATTACTATCTTTTAGAGTATATCTGAGAAAATTCACCACATTCACATTTGCGTTGACTTCTATGTCCATAATGTGGAATTGCTGACGCACTCGAACAAGACAGATGATGAGGGGAGGTTCTGTCATGATTTTGCCATTGCTTATAACTTCAGATTCTTCACGGACCCACCCGTGTGCCCGATTCTACAGGTCAGTATGCAAGCCTTCTAGACCTTTTTCTCAAAATTTCCGCTGAGCTGGGTTCATGTTCCGTTCTATCACCTTTAGGATCCTTCAACCACTCTGTTGTATCACTTAAGATAAAAAAAAACTTAAATCTGTCTTGATCAGAATTCAACAAGCATTACGGTTTTATTTTTCTTACTTGTCTTGGCTCGTTAGTCAGTTTATTAATCTCTGTCTTTTAAGAGATTTTACTTCGAGTTTTTGTAAAATTATAGGTTTTGTTTTCCCCTAATTCTCATTCCTATGGGATTATTACAACAGTGCTAATTTTCAAGTTATCATCTTTGATTCCTTTAAAAAACTTGAAAATGTAGTAAACCTTACAGCTTGTATTGTCCTTTTTCTTCTCAGAGCTTTCTTTTAAGCTCTCTGTTATTGCCTGCAACTTGTCTAGATCTCGATTAATGCACTTATCTGATGTGGAACCACACTGAGACTCCTAATATCTAAGGCTCCCTTAACTAGCTATAACTAGTTTAAAAATTTCTAACAAGCATTTTTATATTGAGGGTTTGTTAATTCCGAAAACACTCTCTTTCCTGAAGAGCAAACAAATTCAACCATGTGATCCTCAATTGGCAGGCGATTTGTTAAATACGGATCCCAGATTTCTCGCAAATAAATTAGGTGTCAAGGAACTTTGCTTATCATACCATATTGATACTTCGGTACCAAAGAAGGTAAATCCTCAATTTACCCTTGATTGGAATGCTTGCTCAGTCCAAACAACATTATATAAAAATACTCTAGACAAATTCTAAGGTTTAATAAAAAAAAAAACAGTAGTTACTCTTTACGTTTAATCGTTAATCCAGAGTATGTGATGACTATATGATATATACACACACATATATATATATATATATATATATATATATATATTTACATATATATATACATATGTATGTACATATACATATACATATATATATATATATATATATATATATTTACATATATATAGAGAGAGAGAGAGAGAAAGCGAGAGGAGAAGGGGACAGAGAGGGAGGGAGAGTCTAAAGAAGCTTGGAATAAAAAAAATGTAAAAATAACAATGAAGAATGTAATTTAATTCCCAGAAAAAAAACTAACTTTAACTTATCGCAGATTTAGTATATACATAATCCGACTTCTAAAAAGTGTATTGTTACAAAAAAGAATTAATTCATATGAGGAGATGGGAGGAGAAAATTGCCTAAAATTGTTAAACAGAAATAGACTTAGGACTTGCATAAGGCGATTTCTCAAAAGTTTTAAATTATAAAAGAAAATTAAATTATATAAGAATGAAAGTGAAAACCGTAACCAAAATTTAGGAAATAGAAACACGAAGATCCTCAGCTGCTTATCATGAAGCTGTTTTGGAAATTTTAAAAAGGACAGCTTTTAAATTCATGGCTCTCCAGTAGATAATACCACTTCCCCATAAGGAAATGTATATTGTACATTGTACAATAATACAGTTTATATATATATATATATATATATGTATATATGTATATATATATATATATATATATATATATAAATTAAATACTAAAATATCGTAGGATTACAGATTATATAATACGGTGAACATAAAATCACAATAAATATATGTGCCTGTCTTCATAAGACGGACCCCTAGCAGATAAAAAAAAGTTCAGTATGCGTGATAGAGCAAACGTATAATGGAAGTTCTAAATTTAAATTCACGGAATTACAACAACATGTATAGTTCGACAGACGGAGACAAATACTTATTAATTTTTTTTCGTATTAAATTTTGTAGAGAAATAGGTGTGAGTAATCATAAATGTAGCTTATTTCCACATTAATGGTAGAGAAATAGAGATATCGTATTTGAATAATAAATATTTAGACACCGTGCTTAAATCCAATGAATACTAATGTATTCCAGAATAAAAGTAAAATACATGGCAGGTATATTTAGTAATCCTTTATTTTAGCGTGCAGTAGAAAACTCATGTTGATAACTCCTGTTGTGGATAACTCCTGTTGATAACTCCTGTCGATTATCTCTGTTGATTACTCAATATGTAAATGCTGATATAATTAACTGAAATGTATTTTTATGTATCTTTTTGCTTATAAGTGTATTTTATTGATAATTTATAATGAATTTATATATATATATATATATATATATATATATATATATATGTATATATATATATATATATTCTTGAAAATAGATTTTAGCCGCAACAGAAAAATATCAAACAAAATGTTTACCCGGAAAATTATTTTACCGAAAACTATCAATATTAAACTTTTAACAAGAAGATAGTAGAATAAAAAAAAAACAGCTATTTTATTTGGACTCAATGAGATGTGACTTATGCGCTAATAAAAATATAATTTTTTTCGACCTTTTAAGATTTTAAATATTTAGCATTTTTTGACAGACGAAATAACATTAATTGCATATAAAACATTATAATGAAAATGCAAACGTATCCAATTGTATCAATACATGTTGGCAAATTATGTAAATATATTTTGTAAAAAAAGGATTCTTTAGTAAATTGATCTTAAATTTATTTGATTTAAAAAGAAAAAAAACAGGGATTGAGGGATAGAAAGATCTAGGAGATAAAGTACTTACTAGGTAATTGTCAACAGCAATCACAGTTTTATAAGAAAACATTTAAAATAATAAATTCACAATATATATATATATATATATATATATATAGCTACTAAGATCTATGCCACACTTACATTAACATGTTAAATGTACCTATAGATATTGATCCAATTTATTTGTTCATTATATTGTTGTTCGATCCTCGATATATATATATATATATATATATATATAAATTTATAACTACTTCATTTACTCACAGAAAAGTAATACATGAAAGTATAAATTTATGCGTAAACTTAAATTATTTACTTACACAAATGCTCAATTCGTAGGTAGAGCTAGTTAGTAAGTTATAAAATATATATGGAGATTAAGCTACACGGAATATTCCGCGTTTCATCCACTCTGGGACTCTGCATGCTTCTGCGCAGTAGCGTCAAGTGTCATAGAGTGGATGAAGCGCGGAATATTCAATGTAGCCTAATCGCCATATATATTTTTTAACTTACTATATATATATATATATATATATATATATATATATATATATATATATATATATATATATACATTTGTAGGTTCGATCCTCGGCTGGGGAAAAGTGTATGTCTAGCCGCACTGATGAGTTGTGATGCAACGAAACAGTACTGTATGTGGATGACAATTAAAGCCCCCCTCTTTTGATTGAGCACTTTTGCAAATATATTTTCACCCGACGCGTATTTAAGCTATTAAGCGAAACCCACTATTAATTTCTTTGTAAACAAGCTGATGGTAAGAGCAACGTTGCACCGAGTGGGTGTGGATTTAATACACAGCCAAGGAGAAATATTTACGGCACTTATTCGTAGCCTGTTGGTGAGAGCTGCCGACTGTCAATACAACTGTTGCAGTTTCAATCCCCGCCTGTGGAAAAGTGTATGTCTAGCCGCACTGATGTGTTGTGATACAACGAAACATTACTGTATGTGGATGACAATATATATATATATATATATATATATATATATATATATATATACGAGTTTTCTTCGAAAGATAAACTCTCGTTTTATTTACTACTCAAAAAGTTGAACACCTCTGACAACATTCTTGATAGCAAAAAACGAATTGCACAATAGATAGTCACAACGTGTCTTAATAAACCTTGATGGCGATGAGGTTTAGCTCTGCGTGGACGTAAAGAAATCCCTCTGTTATATGATGTAATATCCTCAAAACGTCTTCTCAACGATTGAATCCCGTTTCTTCGATAGGTGTATACAAGTTGTTTTCGTGGAGTGAAAGTCCAAAGCTCACATTTTAAACGAGATCATGCACTAAAGTCCAAATCGTCATCAATAAGCTCCAAGCTTCATCAATAATTTGCAAATCACATTCTAAATTCATTCGTCGATATTTGCGCAGAGGACATATTAGCATATTGCAGCACTTTAAACAACTCGGTAATTAGTGCCTTGTTTGATAATTTTGTGTAAATGACCCAAATCCACAATTGTATTTACTAAATGAATACAAATATATATGGTTTCATAAGAGAAGGCAGGCAAGTAACTATCTAATTAAATACTAAGACAGACGAAAATATTATTCTGCGCAGACTTGCATCTAAACTGGTCAACATTTGCAATCTAATTGACCTTCTCTGTGTTGGTATTATCCAACCAAAGTTGTGTGAATGAAAGCAAAGTATCTCAAAATGTCAAACATTGCAATATGATATATTTTTCAATTTTCATTTCCTTTTGCCTCTCGCATTCTCCCACCTTTCCTCTTCTAAACTGTGTGAACTTCAGAAGATTTGCAGAAAACAATAAAACTTTCACAAATATTGGCAATAACCGTTGTTTTTGTCTTGTTGCTGTTAATTTAGTGTCAACAACAGACTAGCGTCGTATATATTATGATATCTAATAATGAAAGTAAATCTGAATTCATGTGTATATGCCAATCTTTTTATATCTTGCTTTGATGCATCTTATGAAAATCTACATCTGTCTGTGTAAAATAATGATCATCTTTCAAGTGATTTCTCTTTTATTTAACGAAAATATTGTTTTATTATATTTCTATAATGTATTATAAAGAAAATAAGTTAAGTGACATATTCCCCAATAGTTTTACCCAAATGATGAAGTTTCGTTTTAAATAAAATGCTAAGATTGTTTATGCGAAATATATTTGTACATATGTATGAGTTTTATAATATATTGAGAATGAAGAAATTAGAGTTATAATCTACTAATTATTTCTATACAAAATAAATCAGTGTGGGTGATTAAAACCTAGATTGTCTCTTTCACGACACTGGATAGGTAAAAAATATGATCTCATAAAAACGTTTAAATATTGATCATTATAATATTTCGGAATCCATGCAATTCACTAAAAAACAAGGTAAGAAAATATATAAACTTTTATACTTTTCGTATTTAGTTTTACACATTTTCATATATATATATGTATATATATATACATATATATATATAGAGAGAGAGATAGATAGATAGATAGATAGATAGATATAGATAAGAGGAGAGAAATATTGTAAAATATTTTAAATTTATACACTTAGAATTTAAAGGTTTTATCTTTTTATATACATTTGTATGTTTTTTAAAGCACCAGACATTTCAAGCCTAGGTGGGTAACATCTACATTTAACTAACTATCGAGAAAACAAAATAAAGGATAGTATGATAAAATTAAAATCCGATTAACAAACGCTCTCACTTGCGTCGTATCCCATAACCGAATCTTGATTTTTTTAACAATATCCTAAACATACCTATCAGGCATTTATGGAAGAAATAATTATTGTTCATATAATTATCTCTCATGAGAGTAGTTTTCAAACATAATTAGAATCATACTAAATACTGCACCTAATAAGAAACTTCTGTTAGGTTTTAAGAGGAATACTCATATCGTTTTATTTTCAGCTGTAATTTATTGAACTCCCAAATCTTTCTCTGAAACATGAAAACTTGTGCATAAAAAACAACTCTTGTTAGAATAAATCCAACAATACAAACCCTAATGAAGACTCATAAAAAGTTTATCTTACCTTTTATTTCAACAATTAAGGAACATTATATTAAATCACTAGATATTCAAGTTAATATGAAAATAGGAGTGATTTCACATGTTGTATATTAATCCTTAATTGTGTAAATTGGGGGAAAATTGATAATTGATGGGGATGGATCATAAAGAACTTGTTTAAATCCCATTAGAAATCAATCACTTTATGTTCAAGCCGGAAGCAGGCCAGCGAAACAGTCTTCTACCGAGGATATTTTAGGGAATAAAGCTCCATTCATGGAATATGTGTTTAGATATAGGCATAGAAAGAGATTAAAGTAAATCAAATATAGTGGTTGAAGCTATGGCAAGGGGAATAAATTGGCGTTCAGTCGAAGACTTGCCATGAAAATTACGATAGATCATAGACATACTCGAAGGGTCTCTTTTGTTGAAAAGAGATTGCAAGGAAGAGTAAACAAGCATCACATATAAGGTTTCGCAGACAGTTGTGAACCCTACCAAGGCACGATCAGATGTTTCATTAGTACATTTTAGATCAGATGTTGCAATAGTATATTTTAGATCAGATGTTGCAATAGTATATTTTAGATCAGATGTAGCAATAGTACATTTTAGATCAGATGTTGTAATAGTACATTTTAGATCAGATGTTGTAATAGTACATTTGAGATCAGATGTTGTAATAGTACATTTTAGATCAAATGTTGTAATAGTACATTTTAGATCAAATGTTGTAATAGTACATTTTAGATCAGATGCTGCAATAGTACATTTTAGATCAGATGTTGTAATAGTACATTTTAGATCAGATGTTGTAATAGTACATTTTAGATCAGATGTTGTAATAGTACATTTTAGATCAGATGTTGTAATAGTACATTTTAGATCAGATGTTGTAATAGTACATTTTAGATCAGATGTTGCATTAGTACATTTTAGATCAAATGTTGTAATAGTACATTTTAGATCAGATGTTACAATAGTACATTTTAGATCAAATGTTGTAATAGTACATTTTAGATCAGATGTTACAATAGTACATTTTAGATCAGATGTTACAATAGTACATTTTAGATCAGATGTTGAAATAGTACATTTTAGATCAGATGTTGTAATAGCACATTTTAGATAAGATGTTGCATTAGTACATTTAAGATCAGATGTTGTAATAGTACATTTTAGATCAGGTGTTGCAATAGTACATTTTAGATCAGATGTTGTAATAGTACATTTTAGATCAGATGTTGCATTAGTACATTTTAGATCAGATGTTGCAATAGTACATTTTAGATCAGATGTTGTAATAGTACATTTTAGATCAGATGTTGCAATAGTACATTTTAGATCAGATGTTGCAATAGTACATTTTAGATCAGATGTTGCAATAGTACATTTTAGATCAAATGTTGTAATAGTACATTTTAGATCAGATGTTGTAATAGTACATTTTAGATCAGATGTTACAATAGTACATTTTAGATCAGATGTTGTAATAGTACATTTTAGATCAGATGTTGTAATAGTACATTTTAGATCAGATGTTGTAATAGTACATTTTAGATCAGATGTTGTAATAGTACATTTAAGATCAGATGCTGTAATAGTACATTTTAGATCTGATGTTGTAATAGTACATTTTAGATCAAATGTTGTCATAGTACATTTTAGATCAGATGTTGTACAAGTACATTTTAGATCAAATGTTGTAATAGTACATTTTAGATCAAATGTTGTAATAGTACATTTAGATCAGATGTTGTAATAGTACATTTTAGATCAGATGTTGTAATAGTACATTTTAGATCAGATGTTGCAATAGTACATTTTAGATCAGATGTTGTAATAGTACATTTTAGATCAAATGTTGTAATAGTACATTTTAGATCAGATGTTGCAATAGTACATTTTAGATCAGATGTTGTAATAGTACATTTTAGATCAAATGTTGTAATAGTACATTTTAGATCAAATGTTGTAATAGTACACTTTTGATCAAATGTTGTAATAGTACATTTTAGATCAGATGTTGCAATACTACATTTTAGATCAGATGTTGTAATAGTACATTTCTGATCAAATGTTGTAATAGTACATTTAAGATCAAATGTTGTAATAGTACATTTTAGATCAGATGTTGCAATAGTACATTTTAGATCAGATGTTGCAATAGTACATTTTAGATCAGATGTTGTAATAGTACATTTTAGATCAAATGTTGTAATAGTACATTTTAGATCAGATGTTGTAATAGTACATTTTAGATCAGATGTTGTAATAGTACATTTAAGATCAGATGCTGTAATAGTACATTTTAGATCAGATGTTGTAATAGTACATTTTAGATCAGATGTTGTAATAGTACATTTTAGATCAGATGTTGTACTAGTACATTTTAGATCAAATGTTGTAATAGTACATTTTAGATCAAATGTTGTAATAGTACATTTAGATCAGATGTTGTAATAGTACATTTTAGATCAGATGTTGTAATAGTACATTTTAGATCAGATGTTGCAATAGTACATTTTAGATCAGATGTTGTAATAGTACATTTGAGATCAGATGTTGTAATAGTACATTTTAGATCAAATGTTGTAATAGTACATTTTAGATCAAATGTTGTAATAGTACATTTTAGATCAGATGCTGCAATAGTACATTTTAGATCAGATGTTGTAATAGTACATTTTAGATCAAATGTTGTAATAGTACATTTTAGATCAAATGTTGTAATAGTACACTTTTGATCAAATGTTGTAATAGTACATTTTAGATCAGATGTTGCAATAGTACATTTTAGATCAGATGCTGTAATAGTACATTTTAGATCAAATGTTGGAATAGTACATTTAAGATCAAATGTTGTAATAGTACATTTTAGATCAGATGTTGCAATAGTACATTTTAGATCAGATGTTGCAATAGTACATTTTAGATCAGATGTTGCAATAGTACATTTTAGATCAAATGTTGTAATAGTACATTGGTATTCAACATGCACACTACTGATTATAATAAGCGGACAACTGGAAGCAACGAAAGTAGAGAACTACCCAGCTAAACAAAGATAAATGCATTAGGTGAACATGATAACTACTATATTGGAGGACCCAGAAGCAATTAAAGCAACAGCAATGAACGGGAAAATTTAAAAGTAATATCCCAGCAGAACAAGAAAACTCCTCGAAACTAAACTACATATTCAAAGTACATAAAAGCTATACATCCATAGCCAGTGTCACTAGTAAGATATGCTGGGGCGTTTATAGGTGTAGTCAAAGAAAAACTAATATATCTTGACCAGAACGATATGAAACTCATGACTATGCATAATGAAGTCTACTTTCTGAATAAAGCTATGTGAACAGTTAAAAAAGAGAAACTAAACTGCTTTGTATAAAATACTGTAAATGACACAGAAGTGTATTAGAAAAAATACGTAATGCAAAACAGTGAAATAATAATTTCGAAGCAAAGGATACTGCTAAAACGACGAATAGAGAAGAAGATAAAATTATAAATAATAAGATTTGGGAGGATAAATTTACACGGAATATTCATACCGGTGAGAAAATATGAGACAAACTTAAACACTTGATCATGAAACAGAGAAAGTAGTCGCATAGGAAAACGCGCCTACAATCAACCATAGCTACGCAAAATAAAGACAAGACGCAAGAAAATATTAACTGCGGGCATTTTGAACAAAAAGACAAAAAAAAATTTAAAAAAAACATAATAAGTGAATCAAGCAAACAATTTAAAAGTTAATATAAAAGTAGACAGTCGAGAAGGGGTGTCAGTAATTTGGGAAGTATGCAAAACACTGCATTTTGAGCAACCAGAATAATAGTACAAGCACATACCAGATAAAGAAGTTGAAAAAAAAACGTCACAAAATATGTTGATATACAAACGGATAACTCCACCTAAGTAAGAAGACCGGACGTCTTAATAGTTAACAAGACGAAAAGCCCTGTCAGATTGTAGATTTTGCCAGTTCAGTGAACTACAGGGCTACGATTAAGGAGACATTGAACTGGCCAGTGAGCTTAAAGGGATATGGGGGATGAAAAAATGAAAGGGCAATAATAGTAGAAGCACTGGGAACAATACCAAACCGCGTAGAGAATAGATTGGGATAGGTTTGAATCAGAGTCAGGGCCGAGAAGATACAACAGCACACAATAATTAAAATGGCTGGAATATAAAGGAGTGTACAGATTAATACCCATAAGACATATGCGCAAGCTGGATGTATAGAAACTGATACAGACGTAAAAACAAAGAAAAAACAAATGAAAACAAGAAAACTTACATATAAATGTAATTTAATGCTCGAGCCTTACCCACACATCCAAACAGAGGGGAGCACTAACCGTCACTATACCAAAGAATAAAAGAGGCTCGAAGAAGATCGAGAGACAGAAGAGAGAAAACACTGTAAAGCCCTCTGCTTGATGAATAGAAACAGAGTAGAACATTGGGGAGGCTTATTCCCATTCTAATTCCAGTGAAGGCCAACGGTCGCTGTCAACGTCACATCTATGATAAACGGTTTTTGCTACAACGAAAATTAATCAGGACAGTTTATCGAAAAAACCGTGCAGTACTGGAATTTGGAGACATTATTTGTAAATATAACTTTAGAAAACACCACAGGTTATTTTCAAAAAAATATTTAATGATTGTCCTGCGACTACTCCTTGGGAGTAAATTATAATTAAAAAGAAAAGATAATGACAAAAATTAATGTGAAAAATAGATGTACAAGAATGAAAATCGTACGATAACTCAGGCATTGAGAATATAACGCTTAAAACGGTACATAATTTAACATGTTATGAAGATAGTAATGAGAAAATGAATGTATAAACATATGAGCGGTATCTATAGTAAGATATACTGGACAGTTTATAAACCAAGAACAAAATAAGCATATAAACTAGAGAACTTTTAGTCATGCACAATGCACTTCACTCAAAGGATGGTTATGACGGAATCTACGTGAAAGGGAAAGAACGAGGAAAATGGCTGTTTTTTTTTAAATAAAAGATTGTGTGAAAGACACAGAAATCGGAAAAAGAAAATATATAGAGCAAAACACAAAAAATATAAATCAGTGTCAGATGAGAAACTGCAATAAAAAAATAAAGAACAGAGAGGCAATGATTAAGACGATAGAAAACAAGTGAAACGGCTTCATGAACGATTAATACGGACTCCACAAAGCAAGGTTGATAATAACACATCGACATCGTTACAAAACAGAAAACTTGAGTTTCTAATTAAAACCCCCGCAGTATTATGTCATTAAAAACAAAGTAAAGATCAACAATACTTAAGAAAAGGTAAAATGTAGATTCTGAACACAATGACATATAACAGAAAAGCTACATAATAAATGAAGAGAAAACTAACCTAAGATATATATAGGAATAATCATGACCCGATCATAAGACTACACTGCGAAGTATGCAAATAACTGCATCTTGAACACCCACACTAACTGTACATGCAAAATCATGCAGCAGTTCAGGAAAACAGAAATAACATACATCTTATGGTCCGTATGTGACGAGCATGCGCAAAAGCGCACAAAAAGTATGAGTTATGCGTGGCTTCGTCGGGGAGCGAACTTGGGACCGTTACATTACAAAGAAAAACGTTTGTGAGCGATACGCGCATTGCCGCGCAATTAGGTGCGCCCGACGGCTATAAAAAGTCAAGCCGAAACAAAGATTGCGAGTCGTTTCTTCTTCTTTTTTTTTGGGGGGGGCGGTCAACGGTTGAAAGAACTTGCTTATGAAGAGTGCGACGTTTGTGAAAAGACAAAAGTCGAAAAAACGGATTCGTTCAACTTTGAAAATAATTTCTGGCATGTATATCGCTTAACATAAATTACTCTGCTTTCTCCTCCCTCGTGATGCGACAAGCTATCTCGGCTAGTATGGCTTTCGATCCAAAACTTATACCTATATCTGATGGCAGTCAATAGTGGAGTGGTGGGAAAAAACTGAACTACTGTGTCAGCTTAGTGGCGTAAAGCGCATTGAATGTGTAATTCCAATGCGTTTGTCAGGCGGCGCCTATGCAGTGTACCGGCAATTAAGCGAGGAAAAACGGGCCGATTTTGGATGTATAAAAAACCCTTTACACTACGTTTGCTTTGTATCCGTTTACCTCATGGAAGCAGTTCGCACCTCGTCGTCTTCAACCAGGTGAAAGAATCGACGTCTTTTTGGCGGAGCTGCGCAGGCTAGCAGTCCTGTTTGGCGCCGTATCGGATCAATACCTACAATGTGCATTTATTGCTTGTTTGCTGGAACATGCGGAAAACTTGTTGCGGGCATCATCCCAGATAGATAATTGGATCCATCTCATTTGCTAGCGCGCTCGTGCTATTTTAATGATTAACCCGGCAGTTCCAGAGCAAGCCGCATAAGCTGCACGATCGACACCAGTTAACTCCAAGTAGACAGATACTTCGAGGGGGTGTTACAAGTGTAATTGCCTTTATCATAGGGCAAGCAATTGACTATTGGATAGTGCATTAGGAGGAGATGTCGGGGTAAAACCTCGAAACCCTATTAAGTGTTATCAATGTCGGCGAAACGAGTAAGGGGGCGAGAAGTAAGCGCCAATTTCATCCCCCAAACTGGTGTAAATGGCGCCTTGCAAATTGTCACCGTTCTCCTCAATGGACTATCACGCACAGCTCTGATGGATACCGGATGCACACAGTCACTGGTACGCATGTCATGTTACAAGGAATGGACGAGGAAAGTAACCCCAGTGCTCACAGCAGATGGAAGCACACTAAGCTGCTGTAGAGTAGGAATGGTGTAGGGTGACCTTGATGCAACACGGAGCATTAGTATAGAAGTCCTAGTTGTGGATGGATACTTGCTGTGATTTGATTTATTGCGTGAACTGGACACAATCAAGCGACTGGGACGATTAGCTGTGTCTAGCACAGGAGAGGTGAACTTTCCACATTTTAGCAAGGCCAATTTTGCTGCAATCACTATTACCGAGCCTGACTGCTCTGCCAAATATGACCAAGATACTCAGAAGTGGACTACATCGTGGAAGTGGGCTGGCGACCAAGCTCCATTTACATTGAGAAATTGACTTGCAGAGTATCCAGCGTCAACACCGATTCGTAATGAATACGATCGGGAATTGCAGGTGTAGTATGACATTTATATAAGAAATAAGGTGTTTCTTTACTATAGCAATCTGATGTAAAAACAAAGTCTCACCTGTGGCATACGGAAAATTATATAAAATATATCTTAGAACTGACGTACTAGTACGTTATGTGACCCAAGAAATTTGGTACTTGTGCAGTATAGTACTCATACGAAAAAACAAAGAAAATCTTACTTGTGACCTGCATAAATGTTATTAAAACCGAAAATCTCGTTATATAATCATACAATATGCTTTTCAATTG
This sequence comes from Euprymna scolopes, assembly GCF_053919585.1. Taxonomy (NCBI): domain Eukaryota; kingdom Metazoa; phylum Mollusca; class Cephalopoda; order Sepiida; family Sepiolidae; genus Euprymna; species Euprymna scolopes. Next base: position 50,339,505 of record NC_136482.1, on the reverse strand, counting down.
AGAAATAAGGTGCTACTTCACTATAGTATATTGTATATGAAAATGCAAACAAATTCTTACTCCAGACGCAGAGAAAATTCAGCACAACAGACATTTTCTTAAAAGTGTCGAGTTCTGTGAATTGAAATCTAGAAAGAATGTACTTGTACAGCATGCTTCCATAGTAATAAGGAAATTGTATAGTATAGTACTCGTATGAAAACGAAGGACATATTTCATGTGACGTACATTAGTATTCAAAACCGAAAATCATGTAATATATTCGAGTAGTATGGCATTTATATAAGAAATAATGTGCTTTTCCACAATAACACTTTGCTGTAAAAACAAACTCTTACCTGTGACATACAATAGAAAATCATGCAAATTATTTTAAATATGTGTTGTACATTATCCGGCCTAGGTAAGGCAATTTTTTCTATATATGTAAATTTTCTGTCCTAGGGAAGGTGCAATCATTTCATACATATAATACCCGTATGAATTTATTACATATAATTAGTTGCATAAGCATATTGGAATCTGTATGCGCATACGTGGGTGTGTGGTTTACTTTGTAAGTAATACATGGATCAGTACGTTTTTTCTATTATTAATCCATCCTATTTCATCAATGTGTATATATGTACATATGGATTCCTATGTTTAATAACAATACTGATTCATTGACTAATTACATACGATACTTATCGTTCCTGGAAATCAGTTAACACATCGGGTTTCCCTGCTGACGAGAAGCTACCAGTTGATCAGATTGGTTTGATAAGCGTGACGTTCATCTGATTTAACATTCTGGCAGCATTTCCGCTAAGCCAGTGGCAGAAACTATCATGAAATTGAATAGTAAATTATAAACAGATTTTTTATGAGATACGACGCAAACAGAAAACGATTACATTGTGTTATTGCTTTTTTTATAAGGTGGCCACCACTTATCAAGGCCCGGACGCCACTCAGGGATACGAGTTATTGTAAGTACAGTACGTAAGTGTGGATATTTAATAACGTATCTACTTAAGGGGGCGGTTCATCAGGGATTTGTTTACGTTGAACTTGAAGACACCCAGGTTGTAGTCATGAGGGAAGCAGGCAGACGGAACAGAGTTCCGCGGGCGTGCAGTTCTAAGAAAAAGCAGTTTGTACTCAGAAAACATTTATGTGCCTGCTTCTTACTGTTTGTTCTCTATCTTTTTTGAAAACGGTTATTCTATTGTCTCAGAAATAATAGTTCGAAAAACAGCATTCTTCATTTGGTATCAGTAGGATTAGCTGCTTAATCATGTTAATAAAATATTCATAAAACAATCAAAGATTTTCCTACAGGTTTTTCGAATATTATACATAAATTTGACTAACATTTCCATTTTATTCATAAATTTCACAAACTTTTATCCTATATGAAATGAATTATTCTTTATCCTTCAAAACTTTAAACTTTTACAATGATACACAAATATTTACAAAAATAGAAGTTAAAAAAGATCGCGAACAAAAAAAATTTAGCTAATGAATTAAATACAAGGTATTCTTAATAACATGCACTCATCTACACAGTCTTTAGAATATATAAGCAGTCTTCATAATTAGATACGCATAAAGATTGTTAGCAATGCTGAATTTCGAAAATAAACAGTTTTACACACAGTATTTTATTAAAATTAATGTAATCTGGTAGCACAACACATAGCTTCTCGATATCCCTATCAGAGACGGTTACATTTCCGACAGGTTTCCCAGACCAGAAAGATAAACATGCCTCACTTCTAGATCTATTTATTTCCCGATGAATGTATAACGAATACCCAATCCCCATTCGGGAATGTTGATCACGTTGTGATAATGGTAGAAATCGCTCTAAATTGTCGACTCAAAATTGATACCCAAAGCAAGGAGGCATTACAAAAAGGCTGACTGGGAAGCCATCAGTCATCTCATCAGAGATGCCCCCTTCCAGCTTAACAGTGCGCAAATGAGACCACTGAATGGTTCAACACTGCAATTGAAACATTTTTCTACACGGAAATTCTATAGAAAGCCCCACTCTCCCCAATTGTTTACTTCTATTTGTGCAGCAGCCATTGCTCAAAGGCAGTACGCGTACCGCAGATTCAACTGACATGTCCACTTCAAATACACAGAAGAATATAGAAGCTAGAAGAAATTGTAAGAAAAATAGCGACAGTTTAGACATAATATAGCGAAACAACCAGAACACCCATCGAAGCAGAGATTGAGGAACGTGTTATTTTTGGGAAATCTAAAACAGTCTAGTAAATAATGGGCAGTAAACGATTCCCTTACTATCAAACAACCATTATGTTGTTTGCACGGCAACCGAAAAGGCTAATCTGCTTGCCAGTTGGGTTGCCTTAAACTAAACATTGGGCCAGACACATCACTCCCTCCCTGAGTTACTTTGCGGGCAGACGCCACACTAGATGATTTGAAAATCACCCCTTCTCAGGTAAATGGTATTATAAAAAAAACCTAGATACCTTAATAGCATGTGGACCCGATCTCACTCCGGCTGTGCTATTAAAAAATGCTTCGCTGAGGTTGCTCTAGTTTTCTCCAAACTTTGCAACAAATGCCTTAAGGACTCTTGCTTTCTTGACTGGTGGAAAACTACTTCTGTGGTACCAGTTTACAGAATTATGGTAAAGAAAGTGACCAATCAAATTATCGCCCAATTAGCCTTTTCCCACTTTTCGACATAATTTTTGAGTCCTTAATAAATTAAGCGCTAGTCCATCATCAAACTGACTGGATTCATACAAACCCGTTACACATCAGATATAAAAATTATAATCGCTGAACCATTCACCGGACAAAACAGTGGAGGGTAGAGCGGTAACCTTCGGTATATCTATGGCTTTTGACAGAGTATAGCACCGTGGTCTTCTAAGGAAAATTAGATCATATTGTATCACTGAAATAATACATAGTGTAATTAAACCCCCTTCACTAAGAGAAAAATCCAAGTTGTCCTCGACGGTCGTACATCTAAACAATATGATACAAATTCGGAAGTAGTTCAGTGTAGCTGCACTTGAAATTTAAGCTATATATTTCAATAATAATACCTTTATGTTACCTTGTTATAAAATAATTAAGCTTAAGCTCGCTTCACATATTCGACTTCTCCTCTTTCGCATTTATCCAAGTGATGTTTGTTTCTTGTGTTTGGTGTATTTAAGTTATATATTTCATATAATGTAGATCAAATAAAATATGCAATGGTCATGAAAGTACAATTCTTTCGTATCACAATCTAGCATAATTAAATTTTAATAATAATACTAATTAAACCTGAAAAATACAAACTTATAAAATATCTTTATAATTTTATCATTCACGCTACGGTTCTCATCTTACGTGTTATTTTAACCTCGTTTCCATCGACGGTATCCCGACCTATTCAAATTTATTTGTGCCAAATTGGGAATCTTCCGGGTTAATTTGGGAATCGGCATGAAATTTCGAACGTAATTTTTTTTTATATCAAAGATCAACAACTTTTTAGCGTTACAGAGCAAAGACGTCATATTGCTTATATGATGAGAGATATGGTGAGTTTACTGCATTGTCATAGAGACCTAAAATACTATTAAATACGCAAAAAATGTTCATGCATTTGAAAAATAACAAGTATTATATATTATATACACGACAAGACCATATATTATAAGGTTATATATGAACTATTTTTATTTTGATACCGAAATATAACACATTACTTGTTATTTTTTAGGGTGACATGTTTATAGTATAAAAGTCATGAAATAATTTAAATGAAAAGAGAGAAATTACATGTTAGGCAAAAGAATTAAGATGCATTTATCTCCATTTTTTTTTCTAAATTTCTTGTGGCCTGGCGATCTAGAGAAGGTTATGCTGTGAAGTATGGAGAAATTGTATAGGCAATTTATCTTTGTTCCATCAGATATCATTTATTTGTGATGTTGCAGTAATACATAAACGTAGACTTTATAGGTTGACGTTAAAACACCAGAATAAACTGCAACATTTAATATTTAGAAAAATTTGGTTGCTCGACTAGCCAGGTGGGTAGTGGGAAACGTCCTTAATATCTCTTCCTCGCAGTGGCCCCAACTTGAATTGATTATACTTTCTCATGGGTTGGCCTTCTGCATTCCCCCTACTAACCCCAAATGTGAAGATATTTATTCTGAATTCGAAGTCTTTATGTTAAATTAGCAAAACTTTCTCCCAATTCCGACGTTAAGTTTAGGTACGTTAAGGCGAAAATGAATGATATTGCTCATTCATATGCAAGTACACAAGTTTAGTGAATCAAAATGGCGAAATGAACATTTTTGTGCTATCACAACACTTCGCCAGAATAAATCCCTTATTATCACTAAACATACTTGACCACCAGGATTATGTCAATTAAATGATGACAATCCTTTATGACATTTCTAAATCTGTACAGTTGGGTCCGGTAAAAACAGATGACTCTACTATATCTATTGAATCTAGATTCTAAAACGTCTGGTTGAAGAGGTAAAGAATGGAGCTCTTCCTTAATCCATTTCTGACTTAATCAGACCGACCGGCTCTTTACGTCACTGTCTCTACGTTTTACCTAAAACCCACAAGCGTGAGGTTGCTTTAAGACATATATTATGTATATCAGGTTCTCCCGAACACAAATGGCTTACTTATATTTTAAAATCACTTTTGGAAGGGTATAGTCCTTTCTGTATTAAAGATTCGTTTTTTTGTGCTAAATTTATGCAGAATACGCTCAGACTGACAACTGTTTTTTATTAAAAGCCTGTATACTTACGTTCCACTCTTAGAGATTATTAATATATGTGCCGATGCCCTTTTAATGTAGTCAGATCCCACCCCCCTATTCCTGAGACTATCTTTGTTGAGCTGATGGCATTCGCCACCATGTCGGCCGAAATCACTTTTAAAAACCTTATGTACACGCTGATAGATGGGGATGCTAAGGGTTCTTTCCTGGAACCAGCTTTAGCAAGCATTTTCATATGTTTCCAGGAAAACGTCTATCTGTTTTTTGAAAACCAGATCTTTATTTTCGTTATTTTGACGACACTTATTATCTGTTCAAAAATGAAACAGAAGCAGATGCCTTCTTCGCATCTCTTAATAATATTCACCCAGTTTTTAAATTTACTATGGAGTAGTAAATTAAGTCTTCCCTTCCTTTTCTAGATTCACTGGTTAGCATCTTCCGGTTTCTTGAGTTCTACCTAGTGTAAACCTACGGATACAGGTCTCCAAACACTTTTGGACTCTTTTTGAACCACCAAACAAAATATAGTTTTATCACAACCCTTACCCATAGAGCTTTGATGATATGCTCAGAGACCAAATTATATGGAGTTGAGTTTATTACAAAGACTCTTTGCAATAATAATTTTCCATTGCATATCGTACCATCTTTAATTAAAAAAAACATTTCTAATTTAAAAAAATGAAACAGGCACCTGTAAACAAATTGCATATCTACCTAGACCTACCTTTGCTAGGCAATATTAGCGATATGTTTTGCAACAATGATATTATTCATTAAATACGCGTGTTTTTTTCTTGTAAACTCATTTTATCTTTTATATGTAAAGACATTCCTCACCATAACAATTCTATTATTTATTTATTCAAATGTAGCTGCGGTGTGCGCTATACCAGTCGAACGTCTCAAAGATTAGATAATATTGTAAAACAACATGTCCATCCAAAATTAGGAATGAAAACTACCTACCATTAGACGTTTTGAGCAATACCCATTGTTCCTCTATAGGAGAGCACCTAATAAATATTCGTATTGGTGCTTCTATCTTTAGTGCTGAATTTTTCCATACTTAGTACTTTGCACTCTCCATATAATCTGAAAATTCTAGAAACAATATGCATTAAGGCTCTCAGACCTTCTGTTTGTAAGCAGAAAGCGAATCACTTAGGGCTTGATTTGGTTTCTATTTAAAAGTTAGTTTCCCCGTTTTTTTTTCACCTTTTCATCTTCAATTCATTGTTTTAGCTTTTTTAAACGTGATTAGTAAGCTCGATTTTAGTCTTGTTGAGCGAGTCTCGAAACCGTTCAGGTGGTATATTCATTTTTAAAAAAATATTCACAACCTAAATGTTTTCGAACAAGTATAAATTTGGCCTGTTCATAGTCATAACACACGCACATACACACACACACACACACACACACACATATATATATATATATATATATATATATATATATATATATATATAAATTATGCAGCAAACGGGAGATTGTTTCTAGGCTAAGCTAAATGTAAATCTCCGTCAAATAAAGGTATTACTGCTTATATTTATCCCAACGTAATAAAAAGCTCAAAATGACAACTGAAGGCAGTGGAGCTTAATAAAAGATGCAAAATACAAAATAGAAACCTAAATTTAAATGTGAAATTTATTTTTCGAAGAATACTTTCAAATATATAAAAGAGGATTAATATATCCTTATTCCACGAATTTTCAGAGAATGCGAAATTCTTCCCTTTCGATGAAAGACATGAGTTAGAAAATTAAATAAATAGCAAAGCTAGAAATTAGCCGGTTTTAGCATTTTATGAACTCGAAGTAGCCGATGAAAGCAGTAGGAACTGCCAACCTTGCGTTTGACTTTGATTTAATTCCCGTGCTCATTCACCATTTCTCGTCGACGGATATAATTTTACTTTTTTTACAGTTTTTGGCTTATATACCTAAACCTTAGAGAGTTGAATTATCACAAAATTTCGCCATTTTCTTTTGAGACTCTTTGATACTCCAGAAACATATATAAACATTATTCGATTCTTAGTATTTATTAAACTATATTGCACCTTAGAATTACCCATTCGGTTTTTCTCTCCTTGCTTCTCGATTTTCTTTGCTCGTTCATTCTACAACCATTATTTTGCATTCTATGACAAGCACCATACAATGCAGTTTCATAAAACGCTAAAACCAGCAAAATTTTATTTATATAAGTTGCTAAATTATTTTTTCTCTTAAGATAAAAAAATGCATTCTTTTAAACTCCGTAAAATAAGGTTGTATTAACCTTCTATATTAATGCAAGATATTCAGTCGAAAACAATACATGCAACTTTTTGTTTTAAGTTTCTATTCATGCCTCCTATATATATATATATATATATATATATATATATATATATATATATATATAGGTTGTTGGAGAGCTATTGGCTACACATTAACAAACGTGTTTCAATGAGCCCCTAGCAGGGAAAATCACCTCATCAGGACAAAAACCATCCACGAAATTGTCAATAAAGACCATCCCTTTATATTAAAGTCAACTTTACAGGGTTGAACCATTCCAAAAAGAAAGAGGGGTACCAACAACCTATATCAAAACAAATATAACCTATTCACAAAATAATGTAAGGTTTTTCAAGGTATAATTCTGAAGCAGATTTATTATAAGTTTGCATTAAATTTTCTAACTCCAACCATTATAATTATAATTGTTTTTCGTTTGTTTTGTTAATACGGATTTTTAGAACTATTACTCCAATATAAGAGCAATTCATAAATTTAACTAAGGGTTTTTTCCACTTAAAATGGAGATATAAATATATATATATATATATATATATATATATATATTACTAAACTATAAATTTAGCGTTATTTCTCTATATAATACAAAAGTACCGACATATATACAAACACACGTGAAAATTTATATATATATATACAAATTACTCTTATAATGTGGTTAAGTATATTAGTAACTAATTCTAATTATATTATTCACGGTAAAAATTTCACTAAAAATTATTTTTATAAAATTTAATAGATTCTTCGTTAAAAATTTAGTGTTTAAAATAGATTTGGCGTTTAAAATAAATAAATAAGTAAATAAGATTTAGCGTTTAAAATCCTGAAATAAATAATAAAGCATATTACAATATATAAGTCGATGGTATGATTAATTCGTTAATATTCTTATAATTTTTTCAGTAAATGTATTTGGAAATGTTTACAGGAAATTGCTGTTTCCTGTTTAATGTTCAATAGTTTCTCCCGGTCTTTAAAATTCGTTATTTTTAATTTTTCATGAACGCATAAAAAGCACGGTGCATGTAATGAATTATATACTTTCGATCTTTTTATGATCCGCCATTCTAACTTTGGAGTTTTATTCTCCTTTATTAATTTCCAATATTGAAGTGATAATGATGTGTCTTTTTCGTATTTTTGATTTGTAAAAGAACTTTTATGCCCATAAAATCTTTCTTTAAAAGTTGATGGTAACTCCAAAGAATCTTTCTTTAAAAGTTGGATGGTAACATTCTCGATTTTAAATCAATTTCTCGTCACGTGTTTTTTTTTTCAAATAAAATAAGTCGACGCTATTTCTATTTCATGGACATTTTTATTAGTTATATTAATAAAACGCCGACTAGCGTCGAATAGGTTAGCAAACGTGGTAAACAATTCCCATCAAATAAAGTCGGAATGGTTCGAGGAAAATAACGAGTAGCTTGAAGTATTACATACGAAAACTTTGCCAACTAAATTCTTGTAAGAAAAAAAAAATGCCATTTAAGTAAGTAAACGAGAGACCTATCACAATATTTTCTTTTAAACATGTTAATTGAATTTCCATTGCTTCTGACCTTACCCAGATTGTTTATGAACCCACCCGTGTCGGTCAGTATACAAGTCTTTTTCCCACAACTCTCACAACTTGCCCTGAGATAAAAACGAAATGTTGTAGGTCCTCAGACGTACCTCTCCATTGTACAGTATATCGATAATTCATGGCTGACTGCCCATTTATATCAGATCTACCTATGCTTTTCATATTTAAAAAGAATGTGCAAGTTATGGTATCAGATCTGACAAAATATTTAATCGTAGTTATAGACCGCTTTATATACTCGAAAAACTTTCAGCAAAAACCTAACAGCCAGCTGTGGTTCTCTCCAGAATGGGCTATTGCCATTGCACACAGAACTCACTTTTTCCATAGCTTCCAAAGTAATAGAAGTACTGAGACTAAAGCCGATGTCAGGACCACCAGCAAACATTGTAAGAAAGTAATAAAGAATGGGAGTGTTGTATCCTCAGTCCATCAAGTCCAAAGTAGCTTAGCAGCAATTTGGGTCCCATCAGTTTTGCCCAATAGCAAACAGAATGCTGACCAGAAGTGTAGGCTCTATCCAAACTATCATCGATGGATCTGAGATAATCTAGTCAGCACCAGACAATGCCAAAATCTTTGCAACTAATTCTACCCTTTAGGAACACGCCCGCCAACCCCCAGTATTTCTTCCTGTATCTGAAAACACGCTATGCGACATACAAATATCTATACGTGATGTTGCCAATTAAAAACCTTGATTCCAGTAAAGCAACTGGCTGTGACGGCATTCCAATTATAGTGCTCAAAAAGCTTCAATCAGAACTAGCGTCCATACTGACAACATTATTAAAGCGTTGCTATAAGGTGGAATGCTCGCCAACACAATGGAGAAGCTGATATGTATTCCCTGTATTCAGGAACTCAGGTGATCGCTCATCTCCCTCTCTGTACAGACCAATAAGTCTCCAGTATATCATGAGCAAGTTGATTGAATCTGTGTTAAATATTGAAGTAGTAACCCACCGCAGCAAAAATTATCTTCTCGGTGACGTGCAACATGTTTTCCGTTCTGCTAGATCTACAGCAGACGTGCTTACACTTATATCTCAGTATTAGCGAATCTCGCGATGTAGGCTTCCTCTCGAGGCCAATTGCTCTAGAAATATCAAAGACCTTCGATAAAGTATGGCATAAATGTCTACTTCACAGGATCTCCACCTATGGTATTGCTGGAAATGTCTTCTTAATTATTAAATCATTTCCCTCTGATAGGTTCATAAGAGTAGTAGTTGTTGGGTAAAAAGCAGAAGCTCTCAGTATTAATGCTGGAGTCCCTCGGGGGTCCATGCTGGGCCCAATTCTCTTACTGATCTATATTAATGATCTTCCAAAGCACATCCTTACATCTTTTGTAGACATTTATGCTAATGACACTACCAATCTCTGGTAGCACATGAAAAACCGTAAACGTCCAAGTTCTCTCTGATTTTCTCTCCTCTGATCTTGAGCATGTGGTACAAACGGAAAGAGCTGGCTGGCTACTGTTAATGCATCTAAAAGCAAGCTTCTATTTCTACATTATCTACGCTCTGATGCTAATCTGCCATCAATTGAAATGAATGGCTCTCGCCTTGGGGGGGCTTCATGTCTTGACAAGCTTGATCTTTACTCCTTACCTGAAATGGAACAAGTATATCACATCCATTAGCAAGGTCGCTGAAAAAATTGTGGGGTTCTTCCACCGCCCTAGTAGATATCTCACTGCTGATGCAATTATTTACCTATATAAAAGCAAGATTCGGCAAATGATTGAGTAATTTTTCCAAATCTGGGCAGGAGCTGCTAGAAATAGTTTATCCTGCCTTGACAGAGTTCAAAATAAGCTTAGTGGGGGGATGCCCTTTTCACTTGCCTTCACACTCTTTCCCACAGAAAAGATGTTGCGAGCCTATCTTTGATTAATTATTATTTTCATGGCAAGTGCTAATCTGAGCTTCAATCAACCCTCTTTGTAAACTTTCACGAAAAACACTCGTCTGGCTGAAACCACTATCAGTAATTTTCCACACTCCTTGTCTGTTCCTAGACCTAAATGTAGATTCAACGAACAAAGCTTCTTTCTTAGAACTGCACGCCTATAGAACTCTCTTCCGATGGCATGCTTTCCAGTAGACTACAATTTGATTGTCTTCAAGTCTAACGTAAATAAGTTATTGATGAACCGTCCCCCTAAGTAATCCAATTTACAACATTCCCACTACTTATGTTTACTACGCTATAATCACATTGACTGATGTATACCCATTAACCCTTATCCTCGATTGGCCTACGGGCCTTGAGAAGTGGTGATTCCTGTGTAAGAAAAATACTTATTATTGCCATTATCATTTTTAATGGAGAGTCGACAATGCATTGTGGATGCATTGTGGGTGCGTTGTCCGCAGCTTCGACAATTCTTGCTTCTCTTAATTTACCCCTCAGTCCTCGCTTAGAGGTAATGAGTTGTTTACAAAGAGTGGAAGAAAAGGCTGCATTTAAGGTCGGCAGTGTTTTTGCATGATTTTTTGTTTCTTTTTTATACTGGTATTGAATCATTTTACTGTTCTGACGTTATCCGACTGATATTGAAGGATCTGAAACTTGAATTGACTACAAAAGATGCCGCCCTAAGAACATGTGGAAAGTACTAGCACTGCTTTTTTTTTAAAAATTAATTTTGAATAATGCAGCAGGTTCTGAAGAGGTTTCTCGATGTCATATTAATGGGTAATTGTTACAGGATTAATTACTTATGGTCTACAAAAATGTATTCGTATCTTCTTCTCTTTTATATTCCCTCCCTTACTTTCTCTCCCTGCGCTAACCGAACATATAAACTTATTCCACAAATGCCCAAACTTAATTATCAAAAGTCCCAATGAAAAAAAAAAAAAACAAGATTATCCCAGGACTCAAACATCCAACTTAGATCCCCACTAAAAGGTATACTTCCTAAACATCAGAGATCTACGTTTCAATATTTCAGAGGTTGAAACTCAATTACAAGAGCTCAAACATGACTTATTATTTCTAAGCCCACCCGGCATGCGACCGAATATTTAACTAGATGAGTGCGCGATTAAAGGATACGCTAACTTACTATTAAAATCTGACCCTCAAAATCGCCATGCGTATCGAATATGCGCTTACATTTAAGATAGATTTACTCGTGAAGAGACATCCCTAGAAAATACTTTAAATTATCTTATATGTGACCCAGGATTGAACTGGATCACACCACTGCGTTCATATTTGAAATCGATCAAAATCATCAGTGCGGACAACACTTAAAGTGCAACTGCGAAATACTTATGGATTAAAATAGGTTCGGGTCGAAATTCACGATATCAACGGAAAAACTGTGATTTTTGTTTATCAATTCGCTTTTATCATTATAATTCTGAAAACTACAACTTTATTTGAGTAAAGCCATCGGTAAACAGTACAGTTAGATAAAAAGTAAAAGAAACAAAAGATATTATATTTGATTCGATATTTGTTGCATTTAAGTCAATAATTTGAGAAAATAATAATGAGTTTAAAGATTGTTTTTCTGCTTAGATCTCGCATGTTGCGATTGTTTGGGATTATAAGCAAGTGTTTATTTCCGCGAGAAACAAGCTGAATTCCTCATGATTTTAAGTATACAATCCAGGATACACATAGAAAGTGAAAGACAATAGACACAATATACAACAATGAATTAATTAATAAAACAGTGAATAAAATACAGCCAGATGCAACATCGAATATAATATGAAAGAAAAAAGTTTTGATTTTCCCCGGGAGCAATAATATACGATTTCATATGTTATTGAGAAAGTACTCTTCACTATAAAACTATTTTGGCGAATTGTTTATCTACATTTTGATGTTGCTGGCAACTAAAAAGAATATAGAATTATGGGTAGTCTCATGATGTCTTTCCTCAAATTGAGACAATCTGTCCGGAAAATATAACACACGTGTTATTATGATCAGCATTGCTTAGAAAAAGGAATATTTCAACAGAAAATAACATTTTGCCTTTTCTTATTCATCATGTATGCGTATTATTCTGTTTCTGTTTAGAGAAAATTAGTGCCTATAGAGGATATATAGAATTATTTCTGATCTTATCTTACATTATACAAGGTACACTATGAGCAAACACATGCACATCCCCAGGTATAGGCATACACACACACACACACACACACATACACACACACACACACATATATATATATATATATATATATATATATATATATATGTGTGTGTGTGTGTGTGTATGTATATACATATATATGCGTGTGTGTATGTGTTTATCATTATCAGATTATTAATCGCATCTAACGGGACACCATTTGATTGTTTTCTCGTATCTTATTGTCATTTGTCAATTGCTTGACATTTTTGGTTGGCGAGGTTTTGAGCATAGCTAGTAATGCTGTTACCTCTACATACAGCGTTTGCCATTTCTTAATGATCACACATCTGCTCACGTCGCCTAACCTTGGTAATCAAATAAAAACTGGTGTTATTTTTCTAATGCACACACACACACACGCACACCCACATATATCGTGTAAAATGTTGTTGAAAATTCAAAGACTCACGTTTTCTTTTTATAACCGTCGTTTATTTCCTGGATTTTTTCCATTACAGCTGCTTCAATAATGGGTAAGCAATTGTACGATTTATGTGTCCATAAAATATCATGTCCCCCCCCCTAACTTCTTCAGATATTTATCCATAAGATATTGACAACAAATGGTATATTTTTAACATGCTGAACATTGTATTCGGGTAAAAAGATTTTCAAAGCCATACACTTCCTGCATCTTTTGGTGGTACTTGAAGATAGTTTTCCGTTTTAACCCGTAGTTTCGTATTTTTTATTTTTTAATTATTTTATTTATTTATTATTTATTTTTCTTTTAATTTCCCCTTTTTTCTATTTGTTTTCTCCAATTTTCATATAATTTATATAATTTTATTTCTACATTTATGCGTGTTTAATTTAATATTCCTGCTTTGCTTGGTGTTTGAATTCGTATTATTACTCGATCCTTCTGTTTACAGCGGTGTCACTCTCATGGAATCATTTTTATATCTAGGATTACCTCCCTTGCATCTTTTATCTTTCCTTATATATGTTTCTGTGCAAACAACCGTGGATTACATCTACTCGTTTGTTTACTAATTTTTCTTTTGATATTAGTATATGGCATGATTCTACTATACATAGGTTGCATCTTTTCGATTTGTTAGGTTTATATATTTCCCCTTTATCAATTATTGCCCATCTTAATTTATATTCAGTTTTATTTTTCTTTAATTCCTTAATCAATACTGCTAAAGTGTTTGAGTTTTTCTTTGTTTTTTTTCCGGCTGTTTTCGTCATTACTATGGGTTCTGTTTCTATTTCCGTTATAGTAGTTGTATTTGTTACTATTGTTATCATCCTTTCTACTGTTGTTTTTATTTTTATCCACATTGTTTTTGTTTTCGTTATTTCTGGTGTTATTATCTTTCTCAGTTTCATTTTTAAACTATGCAAGGTTATTACGATATCTCTCCTTAAAACAAGTCCCGGTGATCCCCAGATATTCTTTCGTTTCATTATTTGTTATAACTTCTAATTTGTATACTACGTTTGAAGTTAAACAGTTCGGCATATTGGACATTCAGTAGGATTCCGGTAGTTACATTCTTTTACGTTGTTAGATTCATTTTCCGTCTTATCTCTATTTTTCAACAATTTGTTAAATTTTGTGCTATTTTAGCCAATTATAGTATTTGTTAAGTTAGCAGACGTTGAGAATGATAACTTAACAGTGCTTTTGTAAATTATCTTACTTAGTTTAATATCATGTGGGAATTTTTTGTCTATAATTTGATACAACTCCCTTGGGATGTTATTTTTTATGTGGTGGCTGAACAGTAGATTAAACCACGTCTGGATCTTTCTTCTATTTTTCTTTTTAACTTCTCTTTCAGTTTTATTATAGTCTATATTTTCATTTTTCTTTTTTGTGTTATTATATGTTTTATTTTTTCATTTTTTTTGCTCTTATTTTCCTTTTTTATATTTCCTCATCGACATGTTGTAAGATATTACATTTGCATAGTTTATTGTTCTTCCTGTACCTGTATTATTGTTTTGAGTTTCCTTAACAAATTTAATTTGTTCTTTATATCCTGATCTAGCTAAGGCATAGTTGTAATATTCCTTAATTTATTGAATAATTCTTCATTTTGTGATATTTTGGATATTTTTTGGAGATGCTAGGTATAAGTGCTTTTTTCATACAATTCGGATGGTTGGAGTTTGATCTATGTAGAATAGCGTTTGGTTGGATTTATGGTTGGGTTCATAGGAGTTGTTGTCTAGATTCAGGGTTATGTCTAAGAAGTTTACACATTTATGGTTTGGGTATATTGTTATATCTTAGTTCAGTTTACTGAAGAATTGCTTAATTTTTTTTTTTCAAATAACCTATTTGTTGAGTTCATGAAGAATAATGGATAATCCCGGTATAGTCATCCTCTTAGTCCTGGAATCTTTTTATATAGTTCATTTAGTATATAAAGGGATACAAGGTCGGTTATTTGTGGACTAGCCGCAGTCCCACTGTGACGCCGAATTTGAGGTTTCTGTTCTTTCTGATTCATAGTTTGTTATCATATTGTAATAGTCTGATGATGTCTAATTCTAATTTTTTATCTTTGTTAGTTTTCTGTATAGTTCTAGTGCTTTCTCAAAGAGATTTGATGAAATAGAAGGGTAATAAAACATAAGGAATTTTCTATTTTTGCCGAACCATTCAAATACCTCTTCCGATGATTTCCACAGGTTATGGTAAATTTGTTTTTTTTAATTTCGTCTAGTATTTTTTGGCTAATGTTTCCCAAATCTGAAATACATGGAGAAATCAGCCCAATGATATGATTATTGTTGAATTCTGGTTTATGATCTTTTAGGGTAAAGCGTGGGCACAGTGGTGTATATCCTTCTATCTTATCCTGTATATTAATTTTTTCACTTATTTTTAAGGTTTCAGAGTTTATACTCTTCAGTTCTTCATTACGTGCTACTCTATAGTTTTTATTGAGTTCCTTCATAATTAGGTTGTTGTAGGTTTCAAAATACATGCTGTATATATTCATGGTTTTGTCTTTTGAATCATCGAGCTCAGATTGTCTTTACTATTTTTGAATGTTTTATTCATTTTTCCATTGTTGAGTTCATGTATTTGTGTTTCTCCTTGATTTTAAGGGTTTTTTTTAAAATCCATTTTAACATGTCTTACTCGAACGCTTCTAAGACAGAAACTACTGGTGGGAATTTCCTGGTTTTAATTTTATATTTTCTATCGTAAGGAATTTCTGTGTTTTCATTTACAGCTGTGGTTGTGTAATTCAGGTTTGTTTGTGTGCATCTCTCTGTTTGTTTTTCTTCTGTACTTTTGTGGTGGAAAATCCACCATTGAATTCTTTTAAGAAAGGAAATCACGGCTTGTACCATGCCCATCATGTACGTTTTGTGTCTTGGAATAGCTATGTTTTGGGGCTAAAATTTATTTCCTCCTTAGTCAACATCATAAACGGTATAATGTCTCAGCTCAATTCGAGGAGTAATAAGAATTTTTTAAAGTTTGTTTTAGAAAACTCGTTACTTTCAATGTATACCGTTTTCGTTTAACGAGTCTACATTGTTATTTTAAAACCAATCCCCGTTAATTTGGAGTTAAGCTCAATGTATCTATTTAATAAGTGCAGAGCATATATAGTGTAAACTTTTGTTGAAAATTAAAAGACTCTTGATATATATATATATATATATATTATATATATATGTATATATATATTTTTTCTATATTTTTTTATTCATAATAAGGGGAATTCTCCGACTAAGTTGGCAGATTCTACCTATAAACACTTCTGCTAGGAACTTACGAATTAAATTAATTAACGTTCTGCTTTCAACAAATAAGCAATCAGAATTGATCAATAAAAATTAAAACCTGTAGCATCCTAGCACATATTTTTCGGTAAACACGAGAAGGTCTATCACTGTCCACTGGGAATTCTTCGCCTTATAACTTGTTTAGAATACCTACTTATAGATAAGTCTTCTGAAATTAAACCTGCCTTAGAATCAAAGATATATCTATCTATCTATCTATCTATCTATCTATCGATCTCTTGCTCTTTCTCCCACTTTCTTTATATATATATATATATGCGTATATATACATACACACACACACACACACACACATATATATATATATATATATATATATATATATAACTACTTTAATTTAATTACATGAACTAATATACGAAAGTATTAATTTATGCATAAACTTTAAAAATTTATTCCACAGTGCGAAATACGTAGGTAGAGCAAGGTAGTAAATTATAAGATATATATGGCGATTAAGCTACACAGAATATTCCGCGTTTCATCCACTCTAGGATAAGCCTTATGAATCCTAGCGTGGTTAAGGCGCGGAATATACTGTATAGCTTAATCGCCATATATAGTTTATAACTTCATATATATATATATATATATATATATATATATATATATATATATATATATATATATATATGATTACTGGCATTACAGAAGTTAGATCTTATTCTAATTATCCAGTAATTACACACACACACATGTATATATATATATATATACATATATAAATATATATATATATATATATATATACATGACTACTTCATTAATCCCATAAATTTTTATACGAAGATATAATTTTATGCGTAATTTTGCAGTATTTACTTCAACATTGCTCAAAACGTACGTAAAGCGCGGTAAAGTTATGAAAATATATATGGCAATTAAGCTGAACGTAATATTCCGCATTTTATTCTCCTGAGAATGAAAGGCGGAATATTATGTGCAGATTAATTACCATATATATTTTTCTTACCTAATATATACAGACACACACACATACACACACACACACACCGACACACACACGCACACATATATAAACACAGACACACGTTTTCGCTACTTTGTAAAAATACTTTCAATAACAATAATTTTAAGTTATTTAAACCAGCGAATATTAGATTTTAACTTACTAATCGATGTTTAATGCATTACACGTTCGAGTTGTAAAAATCAACGCTGGTTCCTGCTTGTTAGTATCTATAATATATCACGCTAATTTAAAAAAAAGGAAGAGAGGGAGAGATATAAATAGAGAGAAAGAAATAAAGAGTAAGCCATCCATATAGATGAACAGCTGATCCTTCTGTATCTAATAACAATTATCCCTCAATCATATCGTTAACTTGAGTTCACAGCTTTTTTATTTTTTTAGCTCAGTTACACATATTTGCAACAATATTACTTTTACTTCCGCTTGGATCATTAACATTTATCAATTTTATTATTATTATTATTATTATTATTATTAGTAGTAGTAGTAGTAGTAGTAGTTGGTCTCTCGCAGTTCATCATTACATATTACCCTATGGCAACAATTTGTGTCGTTTCGTCTGGGTGAGAATAACTGTCCCTAAATATCCAATTATTTTAATATCGTTTTATAATAGATTGACAATGAGTGTGCGTTTTCGCAGCAGTCGTTCACCATTGATTGCTCGATCACACTGTTTATCTGTCTTCACTTGAATGGGAAAGAGCTACCTTGGCGTTCTAGGGCAATTCGCACTCATCCAGTGGAGATCTGGTTAGGGCTTACTCTCATCGGTTTTCTATAATATTTTAGCCTTCAGGATTATTTGGTGTGGTATCAGTTGATGCGACATTACACTTGTTTTAGGGTGAGACTTACTAAGCATTATAAGGTTGAAGTTGTCTTTGTGTTCCTTTATATACACGTTTTACTTTTGTTAGTGTTGTAAATGCCCGGATAACGAATTGCTCCTAGTGGTTCCACGTATATGGTTGTAATATTTGCTTTCTTTATCCTCAGCTTTTTTTTGCGAGTTACGTGTAGTTGCTTCACTTCTGTCGCCTTGTAATCAAATCTATGGTCTGCTAGTACGGCGAAATCTAGTTTGCCATGATCTTTACTATTTATTTACAAGGATTTCTTGAATTAATCTATTTGTTTTTTTCGCTCATGCATTATATGGCTTTGTACTTTCTAGTTTTAAGTATTACTACTAGTTTGTATATGTGACCTTCGAATGAGTATTCAAGATGTAGTTATTATTATTATGAGTAGAAGTAGTGCAAGTAGTAGTAGTAGAAGTATGTTATAATTATTATGTACATACAAGTTCGATAAAATAATTTATGTTTGAACGTTATAAATCTCCACAAAAATCTCAATAGATGAGCCCATTAATTATAGTAGATCTTAAGAATTAGAAAATAAATTGTTCAAAAATGTGTTTTTGCTGGGCTCGCGGCAATATCAGTTGCAAGAAATACATAAAAAAATGGCCTTCGCATATACTAATACAAAATATTGAGCTGACAAATATTTAACGGAAGTAGACTTAGAATATTTCAACTTTAACTCAAACTGAGAATGTATATATTTATATATATATATATATATATATATATATATATATATATATATATATATGTACACATATACAATATGTAAATATATATATATATATATGAGGATGAGAATAATAGAAATAGTTTTCCGATGATATAGAGAGAAAAAAGGAACACCAAGTTATGTGTCATTAATATTCCGTCTTTATATATATATATATATATATATATATATATATATATATATATATTAATATTAAGTAATGTGATTTATAATTTAAAATTTTTTAAAAGTTTACTTAATATTGAATTAGCTCTAGGACATTTAACTATCGAGCTTATTATATATCTAAATTACAACGAGCATTTCCTGTATTTTAATTAAACTAGTAATTTCACAATTACATTAAAATACACCTAGCTCTTTAGACTATTATTCTAATCTCCTTTAAATTATATATATATATATATATATATATATATATATATATATATTCGCTTCACAATGTTCACAAAAACACACATCTGTTCAAAACAACTACAACCAATTTCACCACCACTCTGTATATAAATCTAAATGCAAATTCCATAAACTTAATGTAACTTTGCTGATCTTGCCCCGCCTCTTGATTTTGATAGCTTCCCTTAATTTCCTCAAAAGTGAAGCATAATAGGCTTCTGTAATTGTGGTACCCTTAGCCAGTAAATCTGTTATCACTACTCCGTTCCGATCCCAGGAGACTGTGAGCATGACCTTGCCATCGGTTGGCTGCATCCTTGCCTTCTTTGCATTCCACTGCATTGACTGGCCTTTGTTTCTGGATCATAAGGATGGACCCAGGTTTCATCCTGTGTCATCAGTCTTTTGAAAAAATTTGACTCATTTTCTTGGAACATCTCCAAATTCATCCTCGAGCATTCGACGCGTTCTCGCTTCTGGAATGGTGTGAGCAACCTGAAATTCCATCTGGCAGACACCTTATGCATATTGAAATAGTCATGAATGATAGTTTCCACAGACCCCGTGCTAATCTTGACATCTTGGGCTATTTGGCGAATAGTAATGCGCCGATCTTCCAAAAATGGCAGCCTCAAATAGCAGAAGGGGGGCGACCAGGTCTGGAAGCTATTTCCACAGACTTCCGGCCATGTTTGGATTCCCGATGCCAGCGTTTTACAAGGTTATATAATGGGGCATTATAACCATAACTTTCTTTTATTTCATCAAAAGTCTCCTGTGGTGTGCGTCCTTTCAAATACAAAAACCGGATCACTGCTCGATATTCAACACCTGACTCAGTTCCAAAGAATTTAAAACAGAAACCTCAATTAGTTCAGAGCTGTAATTTGCTACGTAACCTGTAGACATATAAGTCATTGCACATGCAAAATTTCAGCTGAATACGCCTACTGAAAGTGGGTCAGATGCATTACTTATTGCACGCCCCTCGTATACTTTGCCGATAACATCAACGTAGGAAAGGGAATTTATACATTTCCACATCATCATCATCCTAGCGTTTCACTCCGTCTCTCGAGTTCCACTGCCGGACCATATCCAAAGCATCTTTCAGATCTGCATCTATGCATGCCTCGCTTAGGCGTAGTTAGTGATGATGTGTGCAATAGTATGAGAGATAACCATCGATTTATTTTCTACTAATAGTTTACACTTAATACGTATTCATTATTTTTGTATTTCAATTAGAGGGAGAACTATTTTCTTTTTAGTAAATCAAATAAAAATACCAATTAAAACACTGTTTTGGCATCGGAAAATAGTCACGATTTTTTTCCAATTCCGATACCACAAAAAGTTCCATTTTTTTCGGTTCCCGATTTCTATTCCGATTAATCGTCTCAATACTAATATATATATATATATATATATATATATATATATATATATACATATATATATAGAGAGAGAGAGAGAGGAGAGAAAAAGAGAGATATATATAGGTTATAACCAAACTTAACATAAGTGAAATGTTTGAAATGCATACAGCTAATACATATTTAACCTGAATGGTTTAGCAATTGAATTTTGTTCTTGGAATGTGATAATTACTAACGTCTTATTAAGGTAAATAAGATCGGTAGGCTTGTGTATTCTCGAGGTCACTGCTATTATTTAGACGCATCATCTTAAGATATTCTTGTTATATTTTCCAAGTATATCCCATGTTGTGAAAATGCAGTGCTTGTCCACTATGCGTTTAATATATGAGATATTATTATTTCTGTATTTTGTTTTTAATTAAGTCATTTTTCCTCTTATATAATGTTGTGTGCAGTTAGGATTATATTTGATAATGCAGTACCAACTATTATTTAACCATTTTTATTAGAAGGCATTTACACCTATTTCTACAGTTGCACTGTCTACTGTAATTATTGTTTATTTTGTAATATTAGTTCTATCAACTCAGTTTAGTATATCCCTATTATAGATTCTGATAATCCTTTCTAAATTGCTAGTGCAATTCTATTTTTAAACACATGCAGTGATTATTAAAAAAATCTTAATAATGCACGCACAATTTTTGTTTTAGTTGCTTCTAGTTTAAATTTTGTTTATTTATGTTGTTTCTATTGCTATGTTTATTTTTATTAATGTTATTAATAAACCCGACGTTGCCCGAGATTAAAGGTGATTACAAGATATTTACCCCCCCTACAATCTTGTGTGTTTATTTAAATAGTTATAATCGTTCAATCTCTATGTAGTGAATTGATTGTAATCTATAGTAGGAGACACATCGCTGTGTACTGGGCGAAAACTTTACATGTCTCAACGCAGTGAATTATCTACAGTAACCATTGAACTGGAGAGAACCTACTGTTGATTCAAAAAATTATTTTTATATATAATAGCTGGGCATATGGTTTAAAAGCAAATATTAAGAATATTGTGTAAATTGTGCTCTAAACATAAACATTCATGAAGAACGTGCCCCTCCCCATTAAATAACATACTGGGTTTTTTATCTACCTAAAATTTCTGTTTGTGCAGACATGATACTTTGACGTTTAGTTTCACATTAAAAAGTCATGGTCCTGGTTCAATTGCGCTCTAACACAAGAAGCATTAATTTTGAACGACAGCCTGTAATGTCACAGAACTTACTGCTGATTTCCTATATCGGGACATTCTGCTGGTGAGGTAATAAAATTTTACTAATGAACTTGTAACGTAAGGATGTAGTATGTGTAAATTATGGCCCAAATCGCATGTGCTTTTCTTTAATATTTTCTGATTATTAATACTTATAGAAGACATTATGATACAAAACTTATCTAAGAACAATTGCACATATATGCCATATTTTGTTAAATTGAATAAGAATCATTTCAATGCTATAGGGAACGTATTTCACAAATACAGAATAAAGTTCCTTTTATATCATAGTATGAATAGCGACTATAATTTAACTCACTGATTTTTGTATGATCATTTTTTTAAATTACTACAGTAGGTAGATTATTGATAATTCTATGCTTTATCGGCATAGAAATATGTTAAATGAATGTTGTTAGATTTGTGACTAATATATATATATATATATATATATATATATATATTAGGTTATAGTCTTATTCAAATATAGTTTTTTAGTGTTTAATTAAAGGTTGAATTAAAAATATACAAATTTAATAATTGTGATTTCGATCGTTATAACCACTGATTTTTCGTAAATCAATATATGATTTTTTTAAAAATCGGCATTTTACTTAGAGGTATATCTAATTATGATCAGGCTGTCTTTTATATAAAACACTATAACCAGTAACGGTTATAACTCTTGGTTTTGTTAGTTTGCATAAAATTTTAAAAAGCTAGATCAGTCGTGTTTGTAGAGGCTATACATCCACTGGTATATCAAGTAATTGTGGAATACTTTTTCAGGTAATGCTCGCTTTTATAAATCAAAAATGTTTCATGGAGCTTGTAGACAATATAGTAAATGATGTAGTTATTGATAGTCTCCCTCAAAAGTAGGGCTTGAAGAGGTGCAGACTGATCTCAGCATTGGTGGGACCAAACGCACATTAATAGAGTAAATAATGGAAATGGACAATGGGCTGTTAAATTTTTGCTATTTGAAGGTGATGTCAATGTACTCATCGCTTCTGTTTGGCATGGTCAATTCATGCCCAAATATTGAATTGATGCAATACTGACCCCAATTTATAAAGAAAAAGGCGTTTAAATGTGAGTGTTGTCAATATAGAGGAATTATATGGAAAACGCTTAAGCAATGATGTTGTTAAATTGTTTACTGAAATGGATTTTGCCCTCTATTATCCCTGTAAGTCAATGTTGTTTAAGATCTGGTCGCAGAACAATCGGCATGCTATTCTTTGTGTGACATAAAATTAAAAAAAAATATAAAGAGCAGCGTGTGCCCTTGTATCATGTTATTTTTTCGATCTGACGAAAACGTTTGATACCATCAATCGCAATGCACTCTTGTAGATTCTTAGGAAACTAGACTATCCTACAAGTTTTGGGATGTTGCTTCAGCAGTTACACCATAATCTGAAAGCAAGAGCAATCTTTAATATATCTCTGATTAGATTATAATTGAAAACAGAATGAAACAAGGTAATATGCTTGCTTCTACATTAACTTACACATATGTCGTTGTGATGCTGATGCATGCTTTTAACAATTGCAATATTGGAGTGAAGTTTTGTTTCGTAAATAAAGTAAACTTTTTAACATAAGGCATCTCAACACAAAGGGTAAAACTTTTCAGAACTTTTTCAGAATTTCCATATGCAGATGATGCACACATTGTTAGGAAGGAGAACAAAAGACTTCCTAAACAACAGTTTTATGGAGAGATAGATAGAGGTAAAACACAACAATACAAATGAGGAAAATGGTTTAAGCATTAACTAAAAATCATTGTGATACTTGAGATGTATGTACATAACTGGTAAGCCCAAGCAGAAGTTTCATCACTGTAAGGAAAACCATCAGAGAAAGTTGTCAGATTTTTAAAGAGCAACGCGCAGATCTTGCTGGCTTAAAACGTACTTTAAGAAAGCAAGGAGTAAATATACTGTCAGAGAAATTTCAACGAGAACGGAAATAAAAGAAATATAGATGTAGACACCTTTTTACAAAAGCTGGTTTGTAAATCATTTGAAATCACACAATCAAAGCCTGGAACCATAGTCTTACAAGGAGTCTTTTACAGCACATCCGGAAACGCTGAGTTTTCACATTTGTGGTCTTAGCTGAAAATATTAAAGTGAGCTGACACGACATTCGTAGATTCACAATATTATCATGTGATCACTTTGACACGAAGACTATTTTATGTCATATATGTGGACTTTTATATAGTAATAAATCCGGATTAAAAATTCGCGCACGTTCACACAATTGAACAATGCTAAACTTAAGAGACGGAAACATAAGATTGAAACTTTTACATATATATATATATATTTATATATATAAGATTGTAGCTTCTTTATATATATATGTTTGCATACATATACATACATAACATAAGTAGTATTAATAGTAATGTATATATGCATATATATGACAGAAGTAGAGTGATATATATATAAATATATATATATATATATATATATGT
Organism: Euprymna scolopes; assembly: GCF_053919585.1. Classification (NCBI taxonomy): domain Eukaryota; kingdom Metazoa; phylum Mollusca; class Cephalopoda; order Sepiida; family Sepiolidae; genus Euprymna; species Euprymna scolopes. The sequence goes on along the minus strand of NC_136482.1, from coordinate 50,314,706 downwards.
GTGTGTGTGTGTGTGTGTGTGTGTGTGTGTGTGTGTGTGTGTGTAAAAAATATAAAAATACCAGCGGTGGTTGACGTTATGTTTTGAGAAAAATAGAAAAACTGAATGAAATTATTAAAATAATCAATGTTTCGTCCTTATTTCAGAGGACATCTTCAGGATATTGAAGTAAAAATGCAAGAAAAGAAAAAGTTCGTATGATCTATGACTTTTTCTTTTCTTGCATTTTTACTTCAATATACTGAAGATGTCCTCTGAAATAAGGACGAAACGTTGATTATTTTAATAATTTCATTCGGTTTTTCTATTTTTCTCAAAACATATATATATATATATATATATATTCTGAAATGTAAATTATATTTGCATAATTATAAGCGCGCACGATGTATTCGCCTGATATCTACATTTTTTTATAATAACCCCTCACGATTAAAAAGATAATTTTGGCAATTTTATTTTAAGTGATTTTTTTTATACAAAACATCTATTTGAAATTATCTGATTCAAGTTGATGGGTGTTTACTGGCTACTTGACGCATTTGTATGCATCTCCGCATATGTATGGATATATAAATGTTTTGATTACATCAGTTAGGGCCTTGTATTATTAAACATTAGATATTATATGTAGGATCTCGTTGTGCGAATATATATAAATGGGATATGCCTATGCCTGTATAAACATTGTCTACATACGCTTAAACGAGCATTAGAGCGCTATCACCTACAACAGATATCAAAACATTTAGCGATCCGACGGATCCGAAATATCTGACGGATGAGAAAAACTTTAAAATTAGACTCGAAATTATAATTATGCATTTGAAAATGGGCAGGACAAACCGGTTTTTACACATACTTTTTGTAAAGTATTTTTTTCAATTTTGTCACTTTAGCACTTAATTTTACCGTGTAAAAACAAATCCAAACTATTCGATGCTGTCAAACCCTCTATATATAATATTTCTGTAAATCTGTAAATCCAAAACTCATAGAGGATTTGCGTAGCTATGCCCCACATACACACAGAGAGAAGGTCTCCTATATATATATATATATATATATATATATATATATATATATATATATATACAGCTACTTCATTTACTCACATAAATTAATATACGAAAGTATAAATTTATGCGTAAACTTTAAGTATTTACTTCAAAAGTGCTCAATACGTAGGAAGAGCTAGTTAGCAACTTATAAAATAATATATATGGCGATTAAGGTACACTGAATATTCCGCGTTTCATTCACTCTATGACTCTTCAGGCGTATGTACATAAGCCTGAAGAGTCCTAGAGTTGATGAAACACGGAATATTCAGTGTAGCTTAATCGCCATATGTATTTTATAATTTACTATACATATATATATATATATATATGCATATATAAGTATATATATATAGTTATATATATAGTTATATATATAAACATTTCTGTTAGATAACACCTTTTTATGTTGTTGATTTTACAAGCTTTTTTCAATTCCAATTTATTTATTAGATAATTTTTTTTATTCCATTTTCATATCAAACAAGGCACTTAGATGAAAGTGACATAAGTTTTAAAGAATACTATTTCATGTGAACTTCTGCATGGCAGTGCAGCAATGAACCCAGGAACCTGGAATCGAATATTAGAATCTTGCAGTTCTAGCGAAGAGCATAATAGAGAGAAAACTTTCTTATATCTAAGGATCTTTACTGTGTGGCGGTGGGATTATGCTGATTGTCTGGTTTGTGGAGGGTATTAACGTCGAGGGATTACGAAGGTTTGTAATTCATCAGATAATCCACCATTTAAATACTTGAAGAACAGGTAGAGCTATGCAAAATCTCGTTGAAGGAAGAAAGGTTTTAGCTTGGATGACAGTTAGGTTGGCAACTCTCTTTTGAACCCTGTCCAGGAGCGAGAGACTAGTAGCAGATGTGTCAGTCCAAATGTAACAACAATACTCCATACATGTGCGAATGGTGGCGTTGCAGAAGACTTTCAGGCGTGAGTACCATTCTAGATAGGTAGAGAGAGCCGACCTTCCTAGCAACGGCCCTGGCCATCCTATCAACGAATCTGTTTCAACTCATGACCCTGTGAACCTAAAGCTGAGGAGTTTGAAAGAAGCACTTTCAGGAAATGTATTTTTAGACATAGCTATTAGTGGTTGAGAAGGTTTCTTGTAATAACTGAAGGAAACTAGGTTAGTTTTGGCAACATTATTTGTAAGTACACATGTTTGACCCCATTCAACTACAAATCGGAGGTCTTTCTCTAGAGTTTATGTCATTTCCTTAGATGAGTTTTCATTTGTTTTCCCCTCGTGCCTTTTATAGAGTCCGTTGTCATAAGCAAATATACGCATCTTAGAGACAGTTTTATCGGTGAGGTCATTTATGAATAATTTGGTGGAATAATTTTAATGGAAATAAAAGTCCCAGGATAGACCTCTGAGGTACAATTGAATATAAAATAATATTGTTTCGATTTAGGGCCGTCAAGGACAACCTGCACTCTTCTCTGATTCAAAGAAGATTTAATTACGTTAAGTATTTGCTCAGTGATACCATATGCCCATCGTGTCATACAATTTCAAAAGCCATAGCTATATCTCGGACTCTGTCATTCCCTGCTTTGTCCCGTGTATATGTTATACGTCAGAGATTACAGTAAGGATATCTGATGTAGCACGGTCTTGCCTAAATCTATAGTTTTAGTCGCTCAGATGTTTAGAAGTTTAAGGTGGTGGGTTAAAGCTTGGTTAATTATGGACTTAAATATTTTGTTGAAAAGCGGGATAGAGGCTAATGGGTGATTATTTAATATGTCAGTGCCTTCGCCAGTATTCTTGTAAACTGGTACCATAGAATTAATTTTCCAGAAGTCAGGAATACTATATTCGTTAACGCATTTGTTGTAGAATTTGGGGAGGATAAAAGCAACCTCAGCAGAGTAATTTTTAACAGCACAGCCGGAATAAGATCGGACCTACATGCTTTTGATTTTTCTAGGATTTTATGATATCATGCACCTAAGGATGTGCCATTTTCAAATCATCCAGTATGGCGTCCGTCTGCAAAGGAAAGTCAGGAAGGGAGTTGTTTCCTTGGTCCAATGTAGAGTTTGAGGAAAACTGAGTAGCAAGTAGGTTAGCCTTCTAGATTTCCGTACAAACAATCTCATGATTGTTTGATAGTCTGTCAGAGACTTGGTTGATTAGCGTACAGTCCTGGGTCGACGAAAAGCGGTAGAGAAAATATAAGTAGCGAATGTTATATTGCATGGTAGGTCTTAATTGCATAGTCAACTTGGAAAAGATGAAGTATGTTTATTTATGTATATATTTGAATGTATTGAATGTATATATTTGACTTCCAAAAACAATATTTTATAATCATGGATTTGAAAACTTCACTATTAAGGGTGCGGTTTGTTATGTAAATTATATTTACATTTATGTACTGTAATAAAAAGAGAAAAATAGTTGATGGTTTACGTGCAGAATCAGATCCATAAGAATGTTTAAATTTTCATTTAATGATATATATTACACGTTCCAACACAGTATACACTATGGTGTTCACGAGTAGAAAAGTATACTTTTAGGTGTTTCTGTCTCGTAACAGCCAAGAAAATCCAATGTCGTGGTACTGGTTAGTTCTAGTTAGATGACGAAGCTGATGTGAAACTTCTGTATGTCCTGCTCTCATAGTTCCTCGGATGAAAAAATATATGAAAAAACAAAATGCACAACTCAAAATGACCAGGAAATACACTTGTCTCGAGCCTAAATTCATGGCCCTGAGGTTCGCGTACCTGTCACTTTCTTGCTGTCTCCCGAAAGTAGTTAATTTGAATTTGTATCTTTCCTCTATAGGGTTAGTCACGAATTCTCGAAAAAAATAATTGACCCCAGATGTAATCTCTGACTTGCATTTATAAAGAATACTCTCCGAACTCAATAAAATGTTAATTTTAAAGTTATAAACAGAAGAAAAGGGAAAAATACATTCAATGTCAATTTTTTTCAACATGTAGTCTACTTCGACAGTAACTCAACAATATCTTTTTTTGCGACAATCCATTGTCTCTTCTCTCTCTCTCTCTCTCTCTCTCTCTCTCTCTTTACTTTATGGGCAATGAACGGGATGGGGGCCTGACGCGGGTTGTGGAGTGGAAACCCCCTATTCTCAATCTTTATTGGAATTTCTTACTCTCGACCGGCGGAAACATACTCTGTGCATGTTTGTCTAAAAAGATAGCAGCGTGGTGTTCCAAGTGTCTCGATTTTCCATCCAGTAAATCCATCTACATTAAGTCATACTTTGTGATTCCCTGATTGGCTAATTAGCCAAATCACATGTGCATATTAACAAGATGCTTTTCTCATCAGGAATTACATTTTCCATCATAAGTTTTCTCACATATAAAAATTCTGCAAACCCTGAAATCAAAGAAGACAAAGCATTAATATTCAACAAAATGTAACGGGTTCTGTCACAAATAAGATATTACTAAGGTAATTATCAGACTTCTCAATCTCGAAGTTATTTTACCCATGTGTATTTTATACGTCTCTAATTAACGATTAGGGCAAGTAAAGCCTCCGGATTATTCCCCGATTAGTCACATAATAAAATGCTTTAATCCCGTTTACACCATTACATGTGTTGGGTCACACACATCACTTGAAATATACCCTTCATTAGATTTTTTCTCATAAGTAACGTTTTTAGGCGATAACATAAACTGAAGCCATTATTTAAATATTTTCATACTTAAAATGTGCATAATATTTTAATTATAACATTCGCAGTAAATTCAAAATATTTAGTAGAATTATAATTATGTAATAATGTTTTAAACAAGCATTTTTCATTGATTTGTATCTCATTGAATGATATGTATATATATATATATATATATTATATGCATATATACAAATGTATACTCATATATATATATACATGTATATATATATAAATTTATATAAATATATATTCATGTGAACACTCAATTATACATATGTAAATATATTCACAAACAAATACATGCACATATATATGTATATACACACACACATATATATATATATATATATATATATATATTAAATGTTAGTCTCTCTTGATTGTTCGTATTTTATGTAATATATGTTTTTGAAAAACGTGCATAAAAATATATTCTCGAAGGTTCTCATGATAACGTATATATTTATCTTAAAAAACATTACAATAACTTGGAATGTATATGTAATAATCCAGTACGATTTTGTTATTTATATATTATTGATTCATAACTTGATAATTATAGACATAAAAAAAAAACTAAAAAATATAATGTGTATTATTACTTATATTAAGTAAATGTGTTTAGTATAGTCGCAGCAGAAGTGATCATCTGTCTGTAAAAAACAGCTGTATTATAAATCATATAAAGCGCAAGCAATCTATTAATATAATTTTTTTGTCACGTACCGGCTTTAGTAACTGAATATTTTTTTTCATTCGAAAATGAGTAACGTAAAGACAGTAAAGGCAGGACAGAAGAAAGTCTAATTCATTTTCATTACACGTCTGATATTTATGTAAATACATACATTATGTACATGCCATTAAACAACTGAATATTTTCTTATATTCTAACATTAAAATTTTATAAGATTATTTTATTAATGCTATTTTAAGGTACTAGTTTAAACAATACGGAAATATGATAAGTCACTGAGGATAAATGTCATTCTTATTTTCTTCGAATAATTTAGAGACGTGTACGATTTGCTAAACAATTGATATTTTGAAAATGATGCTGCAGCTTCTCTGACAAAAGAACGCATTGCTAAACAATCAATTTGCCGAAGATGTTAAATACAAATACAAAAATGTCTGGCATATAAATAGTTTGCAAATCAAAACAATGCTGACGGCGACAATCAGTTTATGGAAACCAATTGAAAACAGAAGTGATGCATTTTTTTGAGACAAGTCAAAAAGGAGAATAATGTATTAAAAAACGTATTACAAGAGATAAACACACGCACAAAGACGATTGTTAGACAGAAAGTATAACGCAGATATGCAAGAAAAAAAGAGCGCGAGAGAAATACTTTGTATCTCATATATTTAGAATATATGATTCGTGTGTTACTTGTCGCTGATTCAATTTAAATGCTGGGAAGTCAGAAGCTGTCGTCCGTCAAGACCAACTGAGTTACTTATCTGATATTAGATTACTTTCTTCTGTTTTGTTTCTATATCGATTTAGACAAACGGATACTCTGAGACATTGCGGAAAAACGAATAAAGTAAATGCTTCGAAGAGGATGACAATAAAATCTTAAGTTTAATAGCAATAAAAGACGCCATACAATAAATAAATATTTATATTTATATCCGGTGTGGTTAAAACACTTTTGATGTTAGGCTATATAAAGTGTTAATTTTGTCAAAATCTCTAATTGCCTTTTTCATCATATTTTCAATTAAATATTATCGATAATTTCAGAAGACATTGAGATAAAAAAAACAATATTGTATAGCATTGCCACTTACAAAAAGCACATTTATGGGAGTTTGATAAGTTTTTTTTTGTACAAAGCAACACCACTTATTAACGTCCTGAGACCACAGAAGGATAAGGGTTTATTGTGTACGGTATTTAATGTGAAAATCTAGCAATCGTTAGTAGTTGAAATTTATTAAATTACATTACTTAAACGACGACTCGTCAAGAAGACCACCATATTGTAGTCATTTTAAAGTAAAAAAGCAGAACAGAGTTCCACAGGCGTACAGTTTTTAGAAAGAAACTTTATCCGTTGAATCTACCTTTGGGTTTAGGCAATAAAAAGAGTGGGGGAATTACGGATAGTTTTTTAAGCTAGATGACTGTTATTCTTGAAAGTCAGGCCAGCGTAACGATAGATTGGAGCCTAGACGAGCACCTGAGATAAAAATACCGATAAAGCAGAGGCAGCCTCGCAACGTCCCTTCTCTGGGAAAGACAATACAAGGAAGGGAAAAGCGCATACCCTACTAGGCTACAAAATCTATTTTGAACTCCGTCAAGGAAGGATAGGTAGTAGCAGCTCTTGCACAGATGTAGCAACAGTCCTCTTTCCTTGGACATACTAAAGCCTTATTTTCAAAGCTGGTGAATTTCTAAATGCAGTCTGGACGTGAGGTCAGTTTAGAAGAATGATATGCAATAAAATTTTGTTTTACACATAGAAAAATGCCACATATTCGTATGAAATGCTTCACACTACTTGTGAACCATCTTGTATGAATCGAGCATCCGTTTTCTCAATATATTCCAAGAAGGTAGGGAGTCTTCGAAGCATAATGACAGATTTGGGAGGAGTATGAAATTCTAATACTAAAGGCAATTGACCGAATCAATAAATTTTATGAATAAGGGCCGTCGTATGTCTATAAAGATAATTAATTCACAGTTTCATATAAGTGTGGAAAATATGCACAAACTTATTCGCGATGAACTGAAAATGCAGAAGATTTTCGCGAAGTTTGTTTCAAGGGTGCTCGGAGAAGACCAGAAAGAAAAACGTTGTTATGAACATGATGCCCATCAAGAACGTTCTTTACCATCTCTATAGTCAGATATTGCTCCGTGTGGCAAGGTTATTCCCTAAGCCAATTGAAAACTATGGAAACTGTAGTTATGGGACAATTGACTATATGATAGAAGCTGACGAGGTTCATTGATACTCTCATACAAGCTGTCTACCATGGCACCTTCCAAAAGTTCTGGAAGCCGACTAGGACTAGAGTATTATGTGTGTACTATCAATAAAAGTGCCCATACGACATAGTCCGAAAACTTCTTTCAGTTTCCTCATATAGGAGTGATTTCAAAATTGAAAAAAAAATTTAACTTGGGCGCTATCAGCAAGACTCGAAACTAAAATCTCCAATTCTGCAGCATAAATACTTACCCACCCAGCTAAATCCATACGTATATAAATATTGAATGAATAATGTTTTTAAAGTTGTGAATGTATATTTGCGCATGCGTGGAACTAAGTCGTTTAGACGACTTACCCAGACCATTCATTTCCTTTTAAATTTTGATTTTTTATAATGTATTTACTAGTTAAAAAGCAAATAAAATTTGTTTCACAGTCCCAGATCCTCTATATGTCAAAATTTAGGCCAACAAAAAGTTGAATATAAACAGAGTGACCAACAAATAAAAGCGCTTAAATATGTATGTTTTCACCTGTGGAACACATTCAATTTAGTATCTAGCAGGTAAAAGTAGCTACTAATGCGTTAATATTTATTGAAATATGGAAATAGAAATGCGGAAATACACTAAACGCGTAACTTCTATGCATGCGCAAAGATTCTATTAAAGTGTCAAGTCGATTGAATTTCTAAATGCTTACATCTATGATATTTTAGCTCTGGTTGTAACTAATAAGGGTTAAGGACACTATGATTTTGTATTAGTTCTAGCTGAAGAAACCGAAGTAATATTTTTAAAAAATTTCAAACCACTACTATATATTATGTACATCATAATGATAATAACTGCATTAATTTAATATATTCCTCAACCTGTCAACGCCGTCACTTGCTATTATATATAGATGCATGTAGTTTTACTTGTACTTTAAACAGCATTCGCGGAATGTTAGTTTAGATTACTCTATCTCTCTAAAGTGTATCTCATGAAAAATATTTTAATTATGTCATTAATTATTCGTTATTACAGCGGCAAAATATAACATGGGGCACACATTATGTTCATGGTAATTTTTAATCGTTATCAACCCAGGTTTTTTGCAAATTAATCGTTTATCACAACTTTGTCTATTTCGTTGTGGATAGACTTTCTGGCTTTATGGTGATTTACAAGATAAAGCTAGCACATACATCTTGTAAGAATACCTTGTCGTAAAGCACTGGATTTCTTCTGCTGGAAAATAATTGTATAAAATAGGAAGTACAATTTCCATCGGATGGGGAACATGCGATATCATTAGGCAAAACTCTTAATAGTAGCGTATTAATAAGAAACTGGAAAAAGCAAATGTTTTTCTGACTAATACAATATAATATTTATCATAAACTTTTTAAAGGTCAAGTTTCAAGTAACAGTGACACGAATAAACTCATACAGACATTCAAAATAACATCTCCAATAACGCATTAAAAAGGTTTCCATGAGAACACAGTCTTGCCCAACATCAGAACATGTTTCGAGGCATTCTGAAATCGCTATATGTTAAGCACTAGAATGTTTAAAGAAAACAGTTTTTATGTGCAATGAGACTTGTTTACACAGATTTTTAACAGGTGCGATAATGCACATAGTCGAATAAACCAACGAATAAAGGAGATATGAATCTCTTTTGATTGAAGTACAAGGATATTTGAAGATTCGCTTTCGATAAAGATTTTTATCAATGCATCAAGGACTTTGACGAAAACTTGTTTAGCCTGGTCCAACAATCGCTAACAGATATGGGTCATTTTAGAAGAAAATAATATGTTTAGAAATGTTGTCCGATTAAATTTCTATCATGTTAATGGCTACAGAAATCCGGGAAATATTTTGAATGTATTGTAGTGATTCAGTCTGTTAGGATCATTTGTTTTTGCGAAACACGGTTGATAGCAAGATAGATAATGTAACATTATATATATATATATATATATATATATATATATATATATATGTGTGTGTGTGTGTGTGTGTGTGTGTGTGTGTGTGTGTGTGTGTGATTCTGAAATAAATCTCCACATTTTTTTGTATGGGCACTTTTGTTGACAGTACACACATAGAACTCAAGTATATTTCGAAATAACCTCAACCAGCTCCAATGCACTTGCTGTGCGTTCGGTTCCAACAAGAATGAAAAATCCCGAAGTTATTTGTGTTAGCGTGGCAATAATTTTTTTCAGAGCAGATTTCATCTCCTGAATTGTCTTTTAGCAGCAACATCTAAAATTTTCCTTAAGCTTGGGGAATCATATAAATTTTCAAAGAACAAAATCTGGCATATGGGAATTATGAGGAACAATCTTGATGCCTGTCTTGGTCTAATAGTGTGTAACATGTATGGAGTGGTGGACTTGTGTTATCCCCTCTTTTTATGTGATTAGCCTTGATTTAAGCCTTCGCTACTTCCAGTTTGGCGATAGACTGGACTATTAAGACGTCACGTTTTATTTTCACGTTCTTTTCCTCCTTATCGGTTCGGGTTCGATCCTGCCTGCTTACTACCACTTTTTTTTTTGCTCAACACTCACCTCCAAACACCCGGGCCACGTCGAGAACCCAGTCTAATACCAAGATCTCGTTGGTTCGGAATAACTGAACCTCTCCTCTCACATTAAAAACAAGTAATCAACTTACGGGCTGTATTAGTAATAGAAGGAACACTTACGTAGCGAATTCAATATTAATATACATTAGTTTGGGATATGTTTTTTTTAAACAAAAGTACGTATTTTATGCTAAGAAGGCTACAATTATAAAAAAAACAAGTCAGTAGAAGCAAAATATCAGCGATTCGGATAAAAATACACCACAGATTCCCCAATAGTATAAAAGCCTAAACTAACATAATTCACTTTGATTTTCTTATATCGAAGACCTCGATTTGTCGTGTTTTTTTTATAGGTCGATCCAATTATTATGCATTAATAAGTGCACTAGCTTGAATTTGTTTATTATATTTTGTTAATATTAATTAATCTCTTTCGTTATCAATTTTAATTAATGCATCGAAACGTTATTAAATTTTATGTAAAAATAAAATTTCAATTGAAGTGTTGAATGGTGAAGTTGTTCTTTTCTTTTCTTGTTGCAATGCAGTGCATCCATACCTATTAAAAGTAAAAGTTGAATTATTCTAGCATTTTTATATAGTTTCTAGTGCTTCTGTTTTTAAATATTATTTTCTGATGTTTATGCATTTTACTCAATAATTATGTAGTTATTTAGGAAATTATTCTTTTAAGTCCTATTGACTAACAGCCTTTAGTGGCTTTCTTCGTAATGTCTCTAAAAAGGTTACATTTTTATGGATAACATCTTTTCATGGATAATGTTTTTTTTCTAAAAATTATATACATAAACACGTGGTTCTTTTTTAAATCTTAAAACACAACTTCTGTAAAGATATCCTTTGTTTGAAAAAAAAATAATACATTTCTGTTAAGAGTTATAAAAAATATAGGGTATTATTGTCTCTGATAACAATTTAATAAATATTGAAAACCATTTTATAATTAGTTTATTTCCAGATCTTGAGTGAGACCTTCACTGTACATTAGGTTAAAAGTGTGTATACATTTAAGGGACCAGCTAACTAGTTTTGCCATCTCCACTAACTATTTATTTCATTTCGTTTGCCTCTTTCTTGAGATTTAACAATACCGTTCAAGCTAGGCTTTTCTTATTTGAAAACGGGCACTGTCTACAAAAATATTACTAGTCGTATATATTACCATGCTGAAATACTAAAGGTAATGTTTAGAAAGTTCTTATCAACGCGGCTATATGAGCGTCTTTTTTACTATTATATACATTCATCTAACAATCTAACAATATTATATACATAATATACCGTAAGCATTTAACTTTGCCAAAAAACACTATTAAAACAGAAAAGAACGCGAGCGTACGTGCTGATACATTTAAAATATTATACACTAGTTTCCAATTAGTCACTCACAATGAAAACAATGGATTCCCACACAATCCTCTTCAAATTACTGATCAGTATGAAATATTTTAGAATCACATTCACTCATAAAACGTGGTAGCAAACGTGCATCGAGACAAAGCGAAACAGCAAAGTATGTTGCTAAAAATTTGCTGTATTCTAATATCGGTGAATCACATCTGATTTCATTTAAATAGATTTAGTAAGCAATTACATCATTATTTTTACCATGACATCAGACAACTTTAAAGTAATATCATTGGCAGTGATTTCTCTCAGCTTAACCTTTCTCTAATAATGTCCATGCATAGGCTTCAGATAACTTTTATTATTTAATATTGATATGTATTAACGAATACGAAACGATTGCCAGACATGAATAGCAACCCTCTTTACGAGTCCAGCTTTTATAATAACATTAATTGGATTCAGCACTTTAGAATAAATTAATAAATACCAACTGCTAATAATGCTAATACCACAGTGCGCATTTCTATCCAAAAATTAACTATTCAACACTGATAATAGACAGGCAGTTTAAAATTGATATTTTATGAATTGTTTTTATTATTAGCAATCGAAATAATATTAGCATATTATTATAAATTTGGAACTATAATTATTTCTCATTTAGCTGAGATTATATTTTTATATCATTATTAGATAAACTTAAATATTACGTTTGTATTTCTTAACGTCTATCCTTTTCTAAAAAGAAGTCATGAATTATACACTTTTACGTAGCATATTCATGAGTATTATTGAAGAATTTACAGGTAAGGTATGCATCATTTTACTATTATCGTAATAAAATGTTTTTTTATGAATCATATATTAGGTTCTTGTCTAAAAATATGATGTGAATAAGCAGGATTTACTTGAAAAACATTTAAATGAGTAAAGATCGTAGTTAAACGTAAAGAAGAAATAAATAGAAAAAAAAACAGATTATTATTTCTTATTTCATAACTAGATAAGATTTACTTGCATTGTACTCCTATATATGTTAATATACATTTGCTTTCCGCGCCATAGTTCTGTGGGTACAACCCATAATAATCTTAAATATCTGCATTTGTGTATGAAGGTAATTTTCAAATATAGCATACGTTTGTATTTTCTACAAAGGGTAGGAAGCTAAGCAATTATGTAGGCATTGGTCTCGCTATTGTGAATTCTAATATCACTGTCTGTCTGCAAACAGAATTTTCCTCAGAAAGATGCTTAAACATTAAACGGCGGTCAGTTAATAAATTCATGATAATCGTTTCTTGAATTCGAGAACAACGTCGGAGTTATCAACCGGGGCGCGTTTAATTATATATATATTCATATATATATATATATATATATATATATATATATATATATATATATATATTCATATATATATATTCATATATATATATATATATGAATATATATATGAATATATATACATATATAAATATATATATATATATATATGAATATATATATATGAATATATATATATATGAATATATATATATATATATATATGAATATATATACATACATGAATATATATATATACATATATATATGAATATATATATGAGTATATATATATATGACTATATATATGACTATATATATACGAATATATATATGAATATATATATATATATGAATATATATATATATAGGATTATATATATATGAATATATATATATATATGAATATATATATATATATATGAATATATATATATGAATATACATATATATATATGAATATATATATATATATATGAATATATGTATATATGAATATATATATATGAATATATATATAAATATATATATATATATGAATATATATATATATGAATATATATATATATATTATTATATATAAATATATAAATATATATATGAATATATATATATGAATATATATATACATATATATTCATATATATATATGCCTATATATATGACTATATATATGAATGTGGATATATATATATATATACGAATATATATATGAATATATATATATGAATATATATGAATATATATATATATGAATATATATATATAATATATTTTAGTCATCGACATACAGACCTGTTTCGTTGTTTCACAACTCATCAGTGCCGCTAGACTAACACCTCTCCCAAGCCGAGGATCGAACCTAGAACCGTCGTGATGACAGTCGGCAGTCCTACCCCTTGACTACGGAATCGGTGGCCGAAATTAACCTGTCCGAACGATTATTTAAATAAACATCCGTCCGCTACTCGTAGAGGGCTCAAACGTTTGTTTGTAAACAAATCGCGAGCTTCGCATTATTTCAGCTAATATATATATATATATATATATATATATATATATATATATATATATATATATATATATATTTAGCTGAAATATATATATATATATATATATATATATATATATATATATATATATATATACTTCATATTATTTTTTTATTTAACCATAATGTTGTATGGAAACCTGTGATTATAATATTTACAAAGTATTACTAGCGGGTTATCCCATATAAATAAGAAATTCTCGATATGCAAGATAGAGCAAATAAATTAAATTGTGATTAAATGAATTAAAAAAAAAACTTATTGACTTGAAGTGGTTGAGTTTCATATCAAAGATTTTTATTATTCTAAGCAAGACAAAGAATAATTTTGAAAATTAATATCCTTAACCTATAGGTTTCGATGTTTACCATTATAGAAAAGAAACTATTAGCAAATATTTATTTGCTAAGTGATTTAATTATTATGTTGACTTTCCATGTCTCACTGACTTTCATTCATATTTTTAACAGTGGCGTGGGGCTTACAGAGTCAGTCCCGGAAATAGCTGAAACATATTACGTTTTACTCATTAATTTATTTAATGTATATTTATAACAGTGTGTTGGAGGATAAGAAGTTGGAGCCGGAAATTGTTGAAACAGTTTCGGATTTAAACATTACTTTATTTCATGTTTATTTTTAACAGAGCTTATTACACAGTTATTATTTTAGTAAGGGGGGAGATAATGTGGGTTCAAATTATGAAAAATGATTGTCTAAAATAGTAACATATCCAAGAATTATGAAAAATGATGAAATGTGAGTTAATTTATTGGTGTTTTTAATTAAATAATCGACCTAGACAATATATCAAAGTTATATTTTCGTAAGGGGGCGGCTAAATGTTGGTTAAACTTATTAAAAAGAATGATTGTCGAAATTAGTAACATATCCAAAAATTATGAAAAAAGGATGAAATGTGAAGTAATCAGTCGGTGAGTTTCAAATTAAATAAAAAAACCCGGACAAAATATCAGAGTTATTATTTTCCCAATAATGGGGGCATTATGTTGGTTACAATTATAAAAGAATGATTGCCGAAATATAAACACATCCAACAATTATGAAAAATGTGGAAATGTGAGTGAATGGATTGGTATATTTTAATGAAATAATTTACCAGACAATATATCAAAGTTATCTTTCCGTAAGGGGGTTGCGATAATGTAAGTTACTTTTATGAAAAATTTTTGTCGAAATTAGTAACATATTCAAGAATCATGAAAAATGATGAAATGTGAATAAATCGATTGATGTGCTTTTAATGAAATAAATAACTCAGGCAATACATCAAAGATTATTTTTGTAAGGGAGGCGGCTGAAAATATAGGTTAAAATTATGAAAAATGATTGTCGAGTAACATATCCAAAAATTATGAAAAATCATAAAATATTAATTTATACATTGGCGCGTTTGTAATAAAATAATCGGCCCGGAAAATATATCAAAGTTATTTTTTTTTTCGAAAGGGTAAAGACATAATGTATGTTACAATTATAAAATTAATTACCGAAATTAGTAACATATCCAAGAATTATGAAAAATGGTGAAATGTGAGTAAATTGATTGGTGTGTTTGTAATGAAATAATCGGCCTAGACAATATATCAAAGTTGAGTTGTGATTTTCGTAAGGGATGGCTAGAATGTGGATTAAAATTACGAAAAATGATTGTCGAAATGTGAGTTAATTGATTTGTCTGCTTGTAATGAAATAATCGGCCCAGACAATATATCGAAGTTATTATTTTAGTAAGGGGTAAGCGATAACGTGGATTACAAATATTAAAATTGACTGTCGAAATTAGTAATATATCCAAGAATTATAAAGAATAAATCAATTGGTGTGTTTTTAATGAAATAAACAACCTAGATAATATATCAAATTATCAATTCGTAAGGGGAGGTCATAATATGAGTTAAAATTATAAAGGATGATTGTCGAAATTAGTAACATATCTAGGAATTATGAAAAATGATGAAATGTAAGTTGATTGATTGGTGCGTTTGGAATGAATTAATCGGCTCAGACTATATATTAAAGTTATTATTTTCGTAAGGGGGTGCGATAATGTGGATTAAAATTATGAAAAAATGATTGTCGAACTTAGTAACATTTATATATATAAAGGCGAAAATGTGTGTTTTTATGTATGTACGCTTCTTGTGTATGTCCACAAAAGGACTTTTTCGGCGACTTCTCGAGGCCGTCGCCCATTTTTAAAACACCGAAATCATAATATCTACGAGTTATGAACAGCCGTCGTCCGTCTATTTAATTTGTCTGACTTTGAAACGTTAAATATTCTACATTTTCGAATCTCTATTCCACGGCCAGTAGTCTCTAGAAAGCGATGTAACGTTTAGCCAATGTCGGCTTACCGTCGTTATATCAGATGGTTGCTTTCATTTCGAGACGAGACACTCACCTAATAAACGGGGTAGTTGTTTTCCCCCAAAGTTAGTTAAAACAAACAAACCTGGTTATTGACCTCATTAAAATATCCCACAGAAAATGTTAACTGCTATGTCGTTGTCGTCGTCGTCGTCGTAATCCTCGCACAAAATGTTTACTCTATGACATCCGTGCGGGCACCTGTCAATTCTCTTCTTACTAAAATGAATTAAAAACAGCTTTTAGTAACTCATTCGGACTGGCGTAGCGGTTAACGTGTCATGATTTTTTTTCAGATTTTATTTTCCAACTTCGTCTCAGGACTTCGGGTTCGATCCTACCAACTTACCAAAACTTTTTTACCCCCTCCCGGGTTTCTTTTTGATATAAGACCACACACACCTCGTAACACCCGAAAAATGAATAAATGTGAGTTAATTGATTGAGGTGTTTGTAATGAAATAATCAACCCAGACAACACACCAATATTAGTAGTTTTCGTAAGAGGGGGGCAATAATGTGGGTAAATTATGAAAAATGATTGTCGAACTTAGGAACATATCCAAGAAGTATGAAAAATGATGAAATGTGAGTTAATTGATTGGTGTTTTTGCAATGAAATAATCAACCCAGGCAATACATCAATGTCATTATATTTCGTAAGAGGGCAGCGATAATGTGGGTTAAATTATGAAAAATGATTGTCGAAATTAGTAACATGTCCAACAATTTATAAAAATAATGTAATGTGAGTTAATTGATTGGTCTGTTTGTAATGAAATAAATAAGCCCAGAACATTTATCAGTTTCTGTCGATGATCAGCAATATTTTTCTGAATTTTCAATGTTAACTTCTGGGAATGCCGTCACAGTTGTAGTGTCTATGTTGGGGTGGTTCAATCTCCCACAATGTCATATTCCAAATATATGGAATAACTATGGAATCATATTCCAGAAATGACATGGTTTCTCTTACTAATGTGTTGTTAGTGGTTGTGGTAGTAAGTGGGGGAGAATTATATTATATTGAAAACTGTGGTAAAGTAAAAGTTGCCTAATGATAATTCGCATCAATGCATTTATGTAATTATTTGGAAAACCTATGAGTTATGGTCAATAAATGATATAATTTCACTTAAAATGATGATGTCAGTAGTAGAGAGGGGCAAAACACAGTAATGTCAAAGTTTGTAGTGAAGCAAGGGTTGCCTAATCACGGAGCTTCTCAGGATATTTGTTTATTTGTTTGTAAAGCCGGTTGAGTAATCTTCTGAAAATGCCGTTTTTTTACAAAATTTTGATTGTCGCTAGTGGTAAAAAATGAAACAGTGTAATGAAGCAAAGATTATCTAATAACTTAACTTTGTCAATGTATTTATGCATTAATTTTAAAATCCTGCCAAGACATCTTCAAAAAATGACAATTAATCTTCCAATAATAGTGCCGATAGTGAGGCAGGAAAGAAACGCAGTAATGTTGAAATTTATGATGAAGCAAAGGTTGCGAACTCATTAACCAACATAATGTATTTATGTATTAATTTGTAAATCCTACTGATCAATCTTCTAAAAATGATTTCAATTTTCTTAAAATCATGGTAGAAAGAGAAATTATTTCATAGATTTTGTACAGTACCTCTTGAGAGTATGTTAGATTGTTTCATATATAAATTAACCGCCCGAAGGTAGGTAAACATATTTTAAATATGTGTTGTAAATTACTCGTCCCAAAAAGGTAAAACTATTTCATATATATTCTGTAAATTACATGTCCTAGAGAAGGCACAGTTATTTCATATGGGTAATAGCCGCGCTAGGGTAGGTAACATATTCTTTTGCTCCAAATAGCAAATGATACATAAACATTAAAAATTCCTCTCTCCAAAGAATAGTAATTATATTTAAAACCAACGTCAATTTTCTCATTGTTAATATGGTCCCGATCAGCTAGAATATATATATATATATATATATATATATATATATATATATGAATATTAAATAAAAAAATATTCTAACTAAACTTTACTTTACACTAAAAACTCTAATCTTACTGTATTCTGTATTTTAACCCTCTCATGAAAGCTAATAATCCGCCCTACTCCCCAAGCTGCCACTAACACGCATACATTACACCCGACTTGGATGGGGGTCCTCAGCTTTCAGCTTTTAACCTTCCCATGCTGACCGATTACAAGTCACTAAACATCCATTCATTTCTACCGCTAAGGCATGCAGTAGTTTGTTCTTAAACAGGTAGATACCTTCTAACTATAGTATGTACTTAAACCTACAGCTATCTATATTACAAGGCAATAGCTGTTTCTTCCTTAGCTTTGCAATTGGTAAATACAAAAACTGAACCGATACTCTAAAACGCAAAATACAACTTCCTGATTTATAAACGAAAGCTGAAGATATCCTCATTAGAAATGAACACCTACTTAATACACATAACCCCCATATATTCGCATCTTCTAGAAATCTCCCCATATAACTATTTACTGTATTATACATAATGTAGACGCCATAGCATATACTTTACTTCCACCTGTACTGTATTGTACTTATCAAAAATGACGTTACTTGTAGCTATTGAATATACATACTAACGCTTCTGCCATCTAATCATATCCAGAGCTTGAACAACAATTTTTATTTAATTCATAATATGAAGCCATTCTGTAATTCATTATCCTATTCCTAAGCTAACATAAAAATAAAAGGAAGACATTTTTATTTTATTTTATTTTACTTTTATTTTTTTTTACTTATTTATTTTTTCTCAATTATAAATTTAATTCCTTCCAACAGACCTGTTTGCCAATATATCTGCTTTCACTACATGAACTCTTACTCACTCCCTCCTCCAGTAACAAGGAAATAGCAATGTCCCGTAATCACATCGAGGAGTATAATTTCTCAGTAGATATATAACATTCATAAACTAACAGAGTAGCAACACTAACCACCCTCGCGGGATCGCAGAAATACCGGGATTAGGATCCAGGCGCGGGGCAAACCCTCTCGGTACCGATGGACTCGTATATCTTTCCTGGTCATCCGTCTAGGAGAAGGAAAACTCTGAAGCTAAACCTAAGGGGAGAAAGGCCTCTCCAAACTTGGGGGACAACCTTCCTAGAGCCGGTGACTCAAACAAATTATCGGTCTGCAAACCTAAACTGCTTAAGGATTAAATAGGCACCGTCTATCCCCCGGCTTTCATACTCCTTCTTTGTCTATTAGCAAAGCGTAGAGGCCGAACCACTGGGAGTCGACAGACACACTCGGTTGTGGATCTTGTTTCCTGAATAGGGCAACGAATGCGGTTTTTCTCCACTCCCGAAACATCCCATCCTTTAAATTGGGCACTTCAGAATGCTTGAATAGCAGATTCTGTTGACCATTATCTGATGGGTTGAGGGTACCGGATAGACAGTTTCTGGCTGCTGTTTCCGACTGGGAGGACAGGTGCCCTAATTCTTTGGTAGCGCTTAGAGCGGCTGCTCCATCAACAGTTGTATAATATCGGGATGTTTGTAGTGCCATGTCGCGCATGGGAAGGGGCCCTGCACTCACCCCCGGTGGGCTATCCTGAGGCAAAAACCCTAGTAGATGGAGGGACAGCTGATGTTCTGCCTGTGTTGCATGTCTTGTATTTTGCATAACCACTTGCTTACCACCCCTTACCTTAATTGAACTGCTTAAAAAAATGACATTATATAAAAAAATTACGCTAAAACCAGGCCAAAACTCAAACAAAACCAACCTGCCTTCTCCCTTGAGGCTCGCATGTACGAATATCTGTGGTCTTAGAACTAATTTATATGATGTTGAAGCATTTCTCTTAACAAATACCCCGGATATCTTAGCACTAAGTGAGACTAACCTACACCCCTCCATCCCCTCTAACTACTTTAACATGCCTGGCTATCTCCCACTCTGCGTAAAGATTCTGACAGACGCATGCACGGACTTGGAGTTTACATTCGTAATGCCCTTCCCTTGACTAGAGAAAAAAACTAGAATCGGATGATCAAGCCTTTATGTGCTTTAGACTAAACATACAACACAACATTAGCTACTTTTATTTTCTCAACCGCTCTCCCTCGACCCTGGACTGCACCATAATAAACAAAGTCTCTGACATCATTGACACAATATTTTCCCTCGACACTAGCGCACAAGTACATGTATTTGGTGACTTTAATGCCCACCAGAAAAACTGGTTTGAATTTTCTACTTACACAGATGCATCGGGCAGCATAACGCATGGCTTTTCTATATCTCACTCCCTATCACAAATTGTTAAATTTCCAACCCGTTTCTCAGACCAGCAAGAACAAAATGTATCACTTCTAGATGTGTTTCTGACCACATTTCCCGATGACTGTGTAACGAATGCCCACAACCCTCTTGGGAACGCCGATCATTTAGTGGTAATGGTTGAAATCGCCCTAAACTCTAGAGCTAAAACTGAAGAGCAACAGCTCAAAAGAACGAGATATTATAAAACGGCTGACTGGTGAGAAATCAGTGACCTTTTTAGGGACGCTCCATGGCAAAATATCTTTTCACTTCCTGCTAAACATTGCGCAAATGATACCACTGGATGGTTAAAAGCGGCAATTGAAGCACATGTTCCCACACGCAAATTCTATAGCAAACCCCACTCTCCACAATGGTTCACTTTAACTTGTACAGCTGCCAGAACGCAAAGCCAGCATGCGTACCGCAAATTGAACCAACATAAGTCCAGATCAAACAAACAGAAGTACATAGAAGCAAGAAATAACTGTAAGAAAGAAATAGCGACAACTAAGAGAGAATTTACTGAAACCACCCAAAAACACAGAAATTAGGAACCCGAGACTTCTCGAAAATCTATAACAGTGTAGTAAATAATTGGCAATCAAGAATTCCCCCACTATCCAACAATCATGAGGTTGTTTGCTCTGCAACTGAGAAGGCTATCATGCTTGCCAGACGGTTTGCCTCCAACTCCACACTGGACTCGAATAACCACCCTCTCCGTGACTTTCCTTTGCGGACAGACGCCACACTAGACGATCTGAAAATCACCCCTGCTCAGGTGCATGCTATCATAAGAAAACTTGACACTGTTAAGCATTTGGACCTGATCTCATCCCGGCTGTGCTATTAAAAAGTGCTATGCAAAAGTAGCTCCAGTTCTCTACAAACTTTACAACAGATATCTTAATGAATCTTGCTTTTCTGCCTGCTGGAAAACTGTTTCTTTAGTGCCAGTTTTCAAGAATTCTGGCGAAAGAACTGACACAGAAAATTATCGCCCCGTTAGCCTCCTCCCACTTTTTGGCAAAATATTTGAGACCATAACTAACCAAGCTGTAGTCCACAAACTTACAGATGCTGAACTTCTGACTGACAAACAATATGGATTTAGGCAAGCCCGTTCTACAGCAGACATCCTTACTGAAAACTCAGAACGTATATAGCAGTAACTGAAAAAAGCGAGGAAGGGTAGAGCGGTAGCTCTAGAGATATCTAAGGCTTTTGACAGGGTATAGCCTGAAGCTCTTCTCAAGAAAATCAGATCATACAGTATCACTGGAATTATACATAACATAATTAAATACTTCATATATGAGAGAAAAATCCAGGTTGTCCTTGGCGACCTTACATCTAAACAATATGATATAAATGCGGGAGTGCCTCAGGGGTCTATCCTTTGACCTCTGTTATTCCAAATATTCATAAACGCCCTCCCTTACAAAATTGTCTGTGAGATGGGTATGTATGCTGATGACACCACGCTCTATAACAGACACGATATGAAAACAAATGAACACATATCTAAAGAAATGACAGACACTAGAGGATGACATCCGATCCGTAGTGGAATGGGGACAAAAATGGATGGTCACCTTAATGCTGCCAAGAGTAAACTTGTTTCTTTCAATAATTATGAGAACCCTTCCCTACCGCCAATAGCAATGGACAATGCCTTTTTATCTGAAAGTACACCTTTTAAACTCCTCTGCCTAACTTTCACAGAAAACATGAGTTGGAGCAATTACATTGAGAACGTTACCAGGACCGCTGCGAGGAAGGTGGGCTCTCTCTACCGTGCTAGAAAGCTATTAACGCCTGAAAGTATCCTATACCTCTGTAAGGCCACCATTCGCCCATGTATGGAGTATTGTTGTGATATTGTGGCGGGTTCATCTACCACAAGTCTCTCAGTCCTAGACAAGGTTCAAAAGCCGCAAATCTGATAGGTCCTGAACTGTCAGCTAAACTTCAGCCTCTGTCACATTGACGAAATGTTGCATCACTCTGCCTGTTCTACAAGTACTTTAACGGTGAATGCTCTGACGAACTGCAAGCACTTGTGGCCCCTAGACGTAAATACCCCCGACTAACACGACAATCAGCTAAATCCCACCCCTTCACAGTAGAGATCCCTAGATGCAAGAGAGCATTCTACTCCAGTGGTTTCTTCCCCGAAACATCTAGACTTTGGAATTCCCTTTCGGGTCCCTGCTTCCCCGAATGTACTGACATGCAGAAGTTCAAGTGTAACGTGAACAAACATCTTGCCGTCCAAATTCCTACACAGTATCCCTGATACTTATGTCCCTGATAGTAGCTCCCTACAACAAAGTGGCAATGTGTCTTGTTTGGGGTTAAAATGCAATAAAAAAAGATTATATATATATATATATATATATATATATATTTAAATAAGGGAGTAGTCACCAACAATGTGTATTTTTTAACATTATTTTATTATTCCGTGTCTTGGTTTTTCATTGAGAATTATGTTTGGATCATTGTAATAATTTTTTTAAGTCATTGAAATCGTTTACGCGCGTTTCAGACGGTCTGTGATACGTCCTCCTCAGAAATTATATTCCAATGTGTAAAAATGGCGATTTTCGTAGTTAATTGGAAGTTTTTGCAAAGGGCCGAGGCTTGTAAGTGTTTATTATTCATTGGTATGCTGAATTTTTACTGCTTTGTTATTTGCTTTTTTATTTGGCTTGTCCAGGGAGACGTTGACCTCGCTGTAGTCGCTATCTCTTTCTGCTAATGTTTTTTTTCCTTTAGAGTGGAATAGGGTGTGTGTGTGTGCGCGCGCGTGTGTTTATGTGTGTGTGTGCGCGTGTGTGTGTGTTTGCTTTTATTGGTTTGGGAATGTGTATATTGTTTTATAGTATTTTGGGATTATTTTCTTCCTTAGGAAGGCGGCTGTAGTCCGAGGTCGTTACTAATGTGTATGTGTGGGGAAAGGGAATGGCTCTTCTGAAGTAAGGGTAGGGACGCTTTCATTCTATTTTGATATTTATTTTTTGGATTCTTAGATTTTAGTATTGTGATTTTTCGTTTTAGTCTTATATTATGTTTGTTTAGAAAGAGGGGTGTATTTAATATAGGGGATTTTTTAAGGTTTCTATTTATTTGTCTCCCAATGTGGGTATGGCCAGGCCCAGGATCCGTTCCTAGTGTGGGGAAGATTTTGTTCCCCAGAGGGGGGCATTGGAGGGGGTGTAGGTATGGGAGGGGAATGATAGAAGGGATGATAGTCGTTTCAGTCGTGAGAGGGTTCCCCTCCCCTGACTGAGGAGGGAGCGAGGTGTCGGAACAGATAATATACTATGGTTCTAGGTGTCTCCTAGTGTTGTTGGTTTCGAGGTTAAGTAGGGTTGGTATTGTTCAGTGTGTTGTATTAGAGATAGGGGTGTTATGTCTGTGTGTGGTTGTATGCGCGCACGTGTGTGTGTTTTAATGTGTCGGTTCTGATTTATGTGTGGGTGTGTGTATGTGTATGTGTATGGGTGTGCATGCGACTGTACCTAGCATTTCATGTTTTCGTGTGATGGTATAAGGTTCTGTTCAGTTCAGGAGTGAATCTGGTGATGAAGTTTTTTTCCTGTGTAAGTAAATAAAAATAATTGTCTGTTTGGAAGATTGCCATTATTTTGAAGCTGTTTCCACTGCATGTGTGTACGTGTTTTGAAACATAGAGGTGTCTGTTATCTGCAATTTTGATGTTGCTCTTATGTAAGGCCACTCTATTGCTGAAATTTATGGTGGCGCCTATGTAGGATTTGTTGCATGTTATGCATCTTAGTGCATATACTACATTTCTGGAGGTGCAATTTAGATCCTTTTTTATTTTGAATGTTTGTGCTAGGGTTTGGAATGTGTATGTGCTTCCTTCTATTATTATGTCACATACTCCACATCGCGGTTTGTTGCATTTTGTAACTCCTTTTGTAGTATGTGGGACGAGTTTTGTGGAAGTTAGGATGTGTTTTAAGTTTTTGGGTTGGCGTTTGCTTTTTATTATTTTTGTTGTTTTAAGTATGTTGTTTAGTTTGTCGTTCTGATTGAGGAGGATAAGGTTTTTTGTTATTTGTGTGAATAGTTCTGGGTTGTTTGTGTAGTGTGTAGAGACGTATGCTAGAATTTGTTCTTTGTTGTGTTCTTTTGGGGTTCTTAGTTGGTCTATTGGAATTTTTTCAGCCAGTTCAATACCTTTCTGTATTAGTGGTAGTGGGTATCCTCTTTTCCGCAGTGTTATTTGGTGTTCATTCAGTCTAGTTGAACGGAGGTGTCTGTCTGTTACTATGGTGCAGACTCTACGTTCTAGGGAGTAGGGTATTGATTTTAGACAGTTTTTAGGATGGTGGCTTTTGAAGTGAAGGTACTCTTGAGTGTCTGTGGGTTTGTGGTAGATGTCTGTGATTATGTTGTTTTTTTATTGTTACTAGGATGTCTAGGAAAGGTAGTTCTGTGGGGCTTTGTTCTAGTGTGAAGTTTATTTTTGGGTGTAGATTTTGTAGCAAAGTGTGGAGTTTTTGATATCCCCCATGAGGTTCTCCAGGGGATAAAGCAGTCGTCTAGGTATCTTTTCCAAGATTTTATGAAGTTTTTATATTGTGCCCGTACTTTTGCTATATCCTTTCATAAAGGGTCTCTTCTAGGAAGGCGAGTGTAAGGGTGGCATATGTGGGTGCCATTTTGGTACCCATTGCTGTGCCTAGTATTTGGATGTAGTTGTCTTTATTGAATTGGAAGGAGTTGTTATTGAGGATTATGTCGATGCTATCAACCACGAATTGTTTATTGAATCTGGGGTGTAAAGTCTGTGTATGTTTGTTAATCCAATATGCGATAGCTTCTTTTCCTAGATTGTGTGGGATATTGCTATATAGGCTGCTAACATCAAATGTGGCTAGTATATTCCCATCGTCTACTGTTTGTGGTAGGGAGCTAAGGAAGTGTGTGTTATCTCTTACAAAACTTCTGACGAGATTGGTGAAGGGCTGTAATAGTATATCTATTAGGTTGGTAAGTCTGCTTGTTGGGCATGATGGTCCTCCTACTATGGGTCTGAATGTAATGTTGTTGGGGTGTGGGGTGCTTATGTATTCCGACTTTTGTATGTTCATGGCATGTCTTACCTGGTTAGATTTGTGTATTTTGGGTAGCCCATAGAAGATGTTTGTTTTTGTTGTGAAGTTTGTAAGGAAGTCTTTTTTTTTAGTTAATGTACTATTGTATGTTGTGCAGAGTTTTGTTACTTTAGATATGGTTGTGTCGTCTATGTTAGAGCTAATTGGTTTGTAATAATTTACGTTCCCTAGTGATTCTAAATTTTTTTTGTAGAAGTTCTTATTCATTATAACTACTGCACTACCTTTGTCAGTTCCTTTATAACTAAGTTGTTATTGTGTTGGTTTTTTATGTGCTTGATTTTGTTTTCGTGTTAGATTACTGGTGGGGTTTTCTTTTTGTTGGGGGTTGAGGCTCCAGAGTGTTTCAAAGAAGGTGTTTAGGTCTTTTGTGTTGTTATGTTTGTTGGGGAAGTATGTTGATTTGTTGATTTAAATATACATCTTTCTTTCGTTGGAATTTATTAACCCATTATATATATATATATATATATATATATATATATATATATATATATATATATATATAAATATCGCCCCATTAGCTTCCTCCCGCTTTTCGCCAAAATATCTGAGTCCTTAGTTAATCAAGCCCTAGTCCAGCACCTAACAGCTGCTAAACTCCTGACTGACAAACAATATGGATTCAGGCAAGCCCGTTCAACAGCAGATATCTTAACTGAACGTATATACCGTTCATTGGATAAAACAGGGGAGGGTAGAGCGGTGCCCCTTGATATAGGTAAGGCTTTTGACAGGGTATGGCACGAATGTCTTCTAAGGAAAATTAGATCATATGGAATCACTGGAAGAATTCATAATGTAATTAAATCCTTTTTAAGTAATAAAAAAATCAAAGTTGTCCTCGACGGTCGTACATCTAAACAATATGACATAAATGCGGGAGTACCTCAGGGGCCTATCCTTAGACCTCTATTATTACTGATATTCATAAATGACCTCCCTGATAAAATTGTTTCGGAGATGGATATATTTTCCGATGACACCACTCTCTCTAACAGATATGAAGGGAAAACAAATGAACACATATCCAAGGAAATGGCAGAAACACTAGAGGATTACCTCCAATCTGTAGTGGAATGGGGACAAAAATGGTTGGTCACATTCAATGCTGCTAAGTCTAAGCTTGTTTCCTTCAATAACTACAAGAAATCTTCTCTACCATCAAAAGCAATGGCCAAGAACACATTGCCTGAAAGTACTTCTTTTAAATTCCTCGGCCTAACGTTTACATGGAATATGAACTGGAATAGATACATTGAGAGCATTGCCAAGGCTGCTGCTAGGAAGGTTGGCTTCATCTACCGTGCTAGAAAACTACTTACGCCTGACAGTATCCGATACCTCTATAAGGCAACTATTCGCCAATGTATGGAGTACTGTTGTCACATCTGGGCAGGTACATCTGCTGCTTTTCTTTTGCTCCTGGACAGGGTTCAAAAGAGAGTCGCCAACCTGATAGGTTCTGTACTGTCATCTAGGCTTCAGCCTCTGTCCCATCGACGAGATGTTGCATCCCTCTGCCTGTTCTACAAATACTTTAATGGTGAATTCTCTGACGAATTGCAAAAAACTTTATCCTCCCCGACGTAACTACCCCCGACAAACCCTACAAGCTACTAAGTCTCATCCCTTTACAGTAGAGATCCCTAGGTGCAAGAAAGCCTTTTACTCCAATAGTTTCTTCCCCAGAACTGCAGATCTTTGGAACTCCGTTCCGGGATTCTGCTTTCCCAACTGCACTGATATGCAGAAGTTCAAGTGTAATGTTAACAAACATCTTTCTACTCATCTCCCTTGATAATGACCCCGCTAATTAAGTCCCTAATAGTAGCCCCCTGCTTCAAGGGGCACTGTGCATTGTTTGGGGTGAAAATTTAATAAAAAAAAATATATGTATATATGAATATATATATATATATGAATATATATATATATTAATCTATATGTATATATATATATATATGAATATATATATATAGGAATATATATTCATTTATATATATGAATATATATACAAATTCGTATATATATATGAATATATATATATGAATATATGTATATATATGCATATATATATATATGTATATATATATATGAATATATATATAGATATAGATGTATATATGTATATATATATATGAATATACATATGCATATATATGAATATATATATATATATTCATATATATAAATATATTTCTCTCTATCTCTCTCTCTCTCTCTCTCTCTCTCTCTCTCTCTCTCTCTATATATATATATATATATATATATATATATATATGTATGTATATTTATGAACCACGTTGTTATTCTGAGGGATGAGTTAGATCAATATAATATAAAATATCTCACCGCAGGAGTCGAGCCTTCGCGTGGGTATGTTTGCAGCTCATGATGAAAGACCATAATACTTATGAACAAATAAGACACCAGTCACTTTTGGCTTGGTAAGAATATTCTTTGGACTGAGCCAATGGTGGTGGTTGCACTACTGTTCCTCTTGATTGAATGATTTGTACGTAGGATGTTGATATGCGGATTTTCAGATTCATCTAGCATTCGTCTGGTGAGCTATCGGTTTGTGTGTTATGGTTTGGATTTGCCCGCTAGCTCGCAAGAAGGTTTCGAGTGTCATTGATATTGACTCTTCCCCCCTGATCTTAAAATGGCTCCTTTAAAGGTGTCCACAAGACGTACATCTTGACCGTTCGATTGTGGATTAAATGGTGCTGCTGGAATGTGGTTTATACCATTTTCTTATTATTATATTCGTTATTAGATTAAGTTGCGCTTTTTCAAACTAGGTGTGTTGCTGCGCCAAATTTTGTTTTAGAAATTCTGCAGGGATAGAAATTTTTCTGCTTTTTTGAAATGTTTCTGTTACTTTTATTTCCGAATCTTCATCGCAATTTGTTATATCGTGGAATTCGTTAGTTAAATATACTATAAAATATCTTACCGCAGGGAGTCCAGCCTTCACATAAGTATGGTTGCAACTCATGAGGAAAGACTGTAATACTTATGAACAAATAAAAAACCATTCCCTTGGCACCGCCGAAACTGGTGGGGGGCGGCAGGTTAATACTTTTTGACGGACCGTCTTTTAAAAATCTACCAAAAATCAGGTAATTATCCGATCAATACGAAATGTTCAGCGATTATTAAGAGAAGAATGAACTTTATAACCGTGTACTTATTTTTCATAAACGATATTTATATATTTTTGTTGCTTACGAAACCCCCCTTGTTTTGAGGGGGTACAAATATGCTTAAAATAATCATCTGAAACTGAACACAACATATTGTGTTGTTGTAAAGGACAAAATTATAGATTAAAAAAACAATTGTTTGCATACCTTATTTTGACGTCTGAATATCAGAAATTCGATTGTGTTTAATTATCCCGCTTTTCAGTTTTGAAGTGTGAAATTCAGTGAATGTGTTAAGTAAAATAATTAATTTAAGTTAAGCAAAACAAAAAAATTAATATTCATACGAAAAAAGCCGTTTTAAAATCTTTGATAAATAAAATAACATTTTTTTTAGCGAGCTGAATAATGCATGACCATTATTAAACAGGGCATGCTTTGAAGAATCGATACAAAAAAAATCGATAAATATTGTGCCCTTTGTGTTAAAAATAGCATCATTTTTTCGATCCCGTTTGAAAACGTTTGCCGCGTTTCGACTACGGTGGACCAAACGCGCTGAAATATTTTTTTTTA
The DNA here is from genome assembly GCF_053919585.1 of Euprymna scolopes. Taxonomy (NCBI): domain Eukaryota; kingdom Metazoa; phylum Mollusca; class Cephalopoda; order Sepiida; family Sepiolidae; genus Euprymna; species Euprymna scolopes. The sequence goes on along the minus strand of NC_136482.1, from coordinate 50,285,069 downwards.
TCCTGCTTTAAATTGCCCCCCTCATTTTGGGGAGCCTGGCCCCCACACACATACACATTAAAAACCAAACTCATACAAATGGTCACCCATCTGGTACTGGCCAGCTTCAGCTTAATAATACATTGAAATTTTCGTCAATGAAAAATAATTTTTTTTTGGCCTGTTTGGTCTTCCATAGTTTGCTTTTTATCAAATGCAAACGTAAACATTATCGATCTAGACTCTAGATCGACGCGAAATAACTGGTTGCCTATATGAATGAGTGGAATTATTTGAAATCTAGCTACTTATAATATTTTTGCATATTCTCTTAGAAAATCATCCTAAATCTTAGTTAGACAACAAATAAATTAATTAATTATTTCAAAAACCTTTTTTTTAAATATTTATGTTCGTTTTTTGTGCAAGACAAAAAATGTCAATTGTTAACTTTTGGGGAAAATTTAACATTTAAAATTTAATTTAAAACTAGAAGAAAAAGTTTTACATTATTCTGTTTTCTATATGATAAAATTCAGGGTTTTATCTTTCTGGAAAAAAAAGTTACTCAGAAATAATGGATTTTAATAAATTTAATTTCGTTTTTAAAACACAACAACTTAATTTTTCGGCCATTTTTGGCGGTGCCTACATTCCCTGTTACATAATGATATACGTTTATTATGAAGACATGCACACGCACACATACATACACACACACGTTACGATTATTCAAATATAATAGATGAAAGTTAGAAGTCCAAATATAATAACTGGAACGTACAAGAATTATGTTTACTTCGCCATTTTCAAAATCACTGTTTCCCCCACTGACTCTCTTTCAGGTTGTTGACCTCGCAATAAATCGCGAGGATTTAAAGTTTAGGACTACGCACAAAGGGAATCCACTTTTCCCAAAGAAGTAAAGAGTTACCCTCCTTTGCATTACACATTTGTTTAATCATGACACACGTTAATACGGAAATGATCGTCAGCATATATAACTATTTTGCGTTCGTTTCTCAAATAGTAAATAATGAGCAATCAACAATTCCCCCACTAACCAACAATCACGAAGTTGTCTCCTCAGCAACCGACAAGGCTAACATGCTTGCCAGTCGGTTTGCCTCCAACTCCACACTGGACCCTTCCAACCACCCCCTACCTTACTTTCCTATGCGGACAGGCGCCACGCTAGACGATCTGAAAACCACCCCTGCTCAGGTGCATGCTATCATAAAAAACCTTGACACTTCAAAAGCATGTGGACCCGATCTTATCCCAGCTGTGCTATTAAAAAGTGCTCAGCCGAAGTAGCTCCAGTTCTCTCCAAACTCTACAACAAATGCCTTAATGGAGCTTGCTTTCCGGGCTGTTGGAAAACTACTTTTGTTGTATACAAGAATTCTGGCGAAAGAACAGACCCATCAAATTATCGCCCCATTAGCCTCCTCCCACTTTTTGCCAAAATATTTGAGACCATAATGAACCATACTCTAGTCCATCATCTTACAGATGCTAAACTACTGACTGACAAACAATATGGATTTAGACAAGCCCGTTCCACAGCAGACATCCTAACTGTAATCTCTGAACGTATATACCATTCACTGGACAAAGCGGGGGAGGGCAGAGCGGTAGCTCTAGATATATCTAAGGCTTTTGACAGGGTATGGCATGAGGGTCTCCTCAGGAAAATCAGATCATACGGTATCACTGGTAGGATACTTAACATAATTAAATCCTTCTTAGACAAGAGAAAGATCCAGGCTGTCCTCGACGGTCGTACATCTAAACAATATGATATAAATGCGGGAGTGCCCTAAAGTTCTATCCTTGGACCTCTATTGTTCCTGATATTCATAAATGACTTCCCCGACAAAATTGCCTCTGAGATTGGTATATATGCTGATGACACTACACTCTATGGCAGGAACGGCAGGAAGACGAATGAACACATTTCTAAAGAAATGGCAGAAACACTAGAGGAATACCTCCAATCTGTAGTGGAATGGGGACAAAAGTGGTTGGTCGCGTTCAATGCTGCCAAGACTAAACTAGTTTCATTCAATAATTACAAGAACCCCAACGACTCTTTATCTGAGAGTCAATCTTTCAAACTCCTTGGCCTAACGTTCACAGGAAACATGAGTTGGAACAATTACATTGAAGGCATTGCCAGGGCCGCTGCAAGAAAGGTGGGCTCTCTCTACCGTGCTAGAAAACTACTAACACCCGAAACTATCCTGTACCTCTATAAGACAACCATTCGCCCATGTATGGAGTATTGCTGCCACATCTGGGCTGGTGCATCTGCTACTTGTCTCTCGCTCCTTGACAAGGTTCAAAAGAGAGTCGCAAACCTGATAGGCCCTGAACTGGCATCTCAGCTTCAGCCTCTGTCCCATCGACGAAATGTTGCATCCCTCTGCCTTTTCTACAAGTATTTTAGTGGTGAATGCTCTGACGACTGCAATCACTTGTGCCCCCACTACTTGAGCACCCTCGACAAACCCGACAGGCTGCTAAATCCCACCCCCACACTGTAGAGATCCCTAGATGTAAAAGATCGTTTTACTCCAATAGTTTCTTCCCCAGAACACCTAGACTCTGGAATTCCATTCAAGTCCCTGCTTCCCTCAACAGTACTGACGTGCAGAAGTTCAAGTGTAACGTGAACCGACATCTTGCTGCCCAAATCCCTACATAGTACCCCAGTAGTTGTTGCCCCTGATAGTAGCCCTCTACACCAAAGTGACAATGTGCCTTGTTTGGGGTGAAAATGTAATTAAAAAAACATAAAAATTCTGTCGAATAAAACCTTAAGGAAAGCTTAGCAAAATCTTTAATGTGTCTCTCCTGCATGATAAGTATTATTCATCAAGTTAAACGTATAAGACAATCGCTGCAACCAATAAAAGACCAACGAGGTAGATACTAAAAAACGCTCGCGCATATAGCTTTATTTTTCATTAGTTTATTCAACACTCAAATATAGAAAAGGTTTCGATAAAACACTATGTTCTCACACTATATTTTCTTGTATATAAATATAAACAATAGAAAATCAAATTAAAAAAAACAATATTAACATTTAGGTAAACAGCTAAAATATAACAAATATCACGCCTGTCATAACAGGTAAAACTCATGTATTTATTAAAATAAATAAAATAATAAGATTTATATTTAATAACAAATAGTTCTGTCAATTCATTAAAATAAAAATCATAGATTTTTACTTGGTTATATTGCTGTTATTATTTGCTATTACAATAGTTAGTAGAATATGCTCATGTAAAAGTTGCACACATCCATATTTAAAATTACACTCTCGACTAGGTTAAAATTAAAGTAATGATGTCGAGCTCGTCAATCAACGCCGATTTACACTTCCGAATATTGAAAGAAGATGTAACTATATAATTGCACAAACCACGTAAAAAGAACTTTTTGTTTGTCCCAGTTGTCGGAATTCATCCATCGTTTCTTAGGAAAGGGGATTATGGTACATGACATATTCATTTCGTAATCTCTGTAAATGCTATTATGTAGAATAAAGAATTGCCTGTGTAATCGGTATTTTACGGATGTTAATGTTTCACTCAGCACTAATAGAAATCCGGTGGTATTATCCAAACACGAGTTGTTCAATCACATATCTGTAGTAAAAATGCTGGCAGTAAAATGATTAATAAACAGGTATTATTACAGAAGAGAAAGAATTCTTTGTAGAAATTATTTCTATTCGTATTTTATTCTTAGCTTCCTTCCTAGATTAAGTGTCCTTTCGTAAAATCATGCTCAACAAAAATCCCTTTAATACATAATTTATTATTTTATTATTTTATTATATTTTTTTACCTTCGTTGAGAGCGATTACCGAAATTATAAAAAGAAAACAAAAGAAACCCATATTTCCGTACTAGAGAAAATAACATACAATTATAAAAGAATAAAATAATGGAAACATTAAAAGAGAGCTATTACCTTGCGGATAGGGAGAAGCAGAAAAAAAGAATATCGATTGTCTATCGAGTTATGCCTCGATTTGCGTCAACCATTTCCATTAGTTAGAATTATAGACGTGTTTTCCAAAGATTTTAAAGGGAATTATAACTAAGGAAAAATAACAATGAATAGTTTGCCTGAAGATCTAGAACAGTAAAGGATGAGAGAAATGAAAAGAATAAAAAAGCGACATTTGAAATTAAAATGACGTATAACGGAGATATTCAAAAATCATAATATCGAAATAAGAATGTCGTGTTTATCGTTCGTCTGACTGCACTATGATTGAAGCACGCATCTTATAAGAGTAAAAAAGCGCTAATCCGCTAATATTTGCTCTCAAATTACCTTATCCATGGAAGTGCTGATTAGATATAGAATTGTTCTTCATATAAGTTTGACGTTACGTATTCCTAGAAGTTACACCGCAATATATTTCCTCCTTGTTTGATGAAGAGTTTGTAAAATATGGATACCCTTGATTAGGCAATGAAACATTAGATGAAATAAAAGAAGATGCAATGAAAATATAAAAGGAAAAATTATAATTTTCTTGTTATTTACTCAAAAAACTTAAAGGACAAAAACGAGTAAGAAGATATGAGAAAGACGGCATAGAAAATAATTGCAATGGATGATACTTTTTACTAAAATACCGGTTACATGTAACCAACACCGAAGGATGATAAGAACTAATAGGTGTTGCATTATGTGCAAATAAAAAGAAACTAGTATAAAACAATGTACCTCATACTAAGGATGGAATATAAGTAGTGTATCAAAATTTTATAATTGGCAAGCGAGCGGAACAGTATAAAAGAACAAAAAATTAAGCACAGAATTAACAAAAAGCGTAACGGGGGTGGCCTGAATAGTAAATGTATGATTAATTCTCTACTGATCTTAAAGTAGCAGGAAATGAGCAAGGAAAATATTGCGATTGTTATCAACATATGACTTGAAAATTGGGATAGAAGACTTGGTATGTCTTCAACAGAATCAAGCGTTCAGGACAACGTATGTGACGTATCACATGTATGAGACGACTAAAATTTCCCTGTGCTAGTAGTTGTTAGAAAGCTCAAACCTTGTACAAGCCGAGTTATGACTACATTACAAGAAAACGTCCGTGGAATATATATATATATATATATATATATATATATATATATATATATATATATAAAGAAAAGACGGATGTAATGCAGTGACAGTGGTACAAATATCGTTCGGAAAGGTAAATTAATCTGAGATGGGTGTATCTGATGTAATATTTTGATTTGATAATCGAAGTTAAATTTTATCTCAGAAAAAAGCACAAAGCAATAATCATTTATATACCTATGCGAGCTGTTAAATAGAGGGGAAAAAGGCAAACTCAAACATACCAAGTCCTGGAATGTGAGGTAAAACGAGTGCAGGAAAAACAAAAATTGGACATGTTATGCTATAGGTCATAGGAAATGTGACAAAATTATTTCTGAATTGGATTAAGAAAACTGTGATCTATTGCAGAGTTAGAATACTTCAGGGGACTGATTTATTTGGAGCAGCCAGATACATGCGAAATGTGCTGGCTGTCAAAGAAAACAAGTATCATCATCACCCGTATGTAACGTAATCTCCAATTGAGGAGAGTTAGAAATACGCTTAAGTAGCTTATCGTACCGATCTCATATTAATTTACCTTTCCGAAAGATATTGCCAGATAACCCAAGGATTTAATATAGAGAAAATAAATATATATTGTTTATTTCATGTCAAAATAGATATTGTTTGGAACCATAGAAATATATTGGTGTAGCTAAAAGTTGATGACAGGAAATTACACGTATCACCTTGTCTGGCCTTGGTGAACTCAGGGTCGGATGTCAGAATTGACATCTGGCCTTGGAAATCGTGAGACCTAAAATTCAGATTTCAGGTATGGGAATTGTGCCCACGCAAGGACCTGGGGCGTTCGATTTCGTGGCGAAATTTTATTGGCTGGGGGAAGATTCCACCCCATACATACCTTACTATATATACGATTGTCGTGCTAAAATTAGTCAGATGGAGGTTAGTTGGAGTAGACGTTGGGATTCGAGAAGAACAGACCGTATAGAGTCGTGCCCCCTGCACCTTCGTCATCAAACCGTCTGCCGCTGTCTGTGAAGAGATTTTAGACTTTGAAAAAAATGTACAAAGAAATGAGTGATATTGTAAAAACATTTGTACATAATTTGAAAATTAACACTGTAGATTAGTCTACATGAGTTGCCTTTATTCCTGCCTGCTGCTTCGATATTCGCTTTCAGCATACCAGATTTGATGTAATAACCTCAGAGACCACTAGACTACACGAGCCGAGAATTCAGATAAAGAGGGGTCCTTAACCACGTTCTCACGAGAGAGGTTACACCTACTAGTAGGCAATAACATCAGTCAGACAATTTGACAATATAAATAATAACAGAAATAATAAATAATAATAACTACTATTATTGTCAATTTTACACTAATAATATTACGAAACAACCACTACTAATACTTCTACTAGTACTACTACTAATAATAATCATAATTAGAAGAAGAAAGATTCGTAAAATGACAAAAGATGAGAATAAAGAAAACACATTGACATGAATGCGAAAAACATATAAACCGATAAACTGAATATCTAATAACGGCAGCACAAGATAACTTGATAAGAACAAACCATATTAAGCGAAGATCGATAAAACACAAGAAAACAACAAATGCAGCCTCTGTGTAAAAAGAGACGAAAAGATAAACCATATAGTAAGCGAATGCAGCAAACTGGCCCCAAAACAATACAAAAACAGGCACGACTAAGTGGAGAGGGCGGTGCAAACGGCTACATTTTGAACGTACAGACAGATGGTACAAGCATAAACCTGCAACAGTACTCTAAAATGAGAACCACAAAATCGTATGGGGCATGGACATACAGACGGACAAACCCATCTAAACAAGAAGACCAGATGTTGTAATAATTAACAAGAAAGAAAAATCCTATCAAATCGTAGATTTTCTGTCCAGTTGACTACAGAGTGAGTATGAAAGAAAAGAAGAACCGGAACAAATACACAACGCCAGCCAGAGAGTCAAAAGGGATTTGGATGCTGAAGAAAATGAAAATAATACCTATAATAAGCGGAGCACTAGGAACAATTTCGAAAAAAAAATTGTAAAAAGAATGGGATAAATTGGAATCATAGGGAAAGCTGCAAATGTACAACAGCTAACGATAATCAAAACGGCTGAAATATTAAGGAAAACCTTGAACGCGGAGAATAATACAAGTATACAATACAATGAAGAAAAGTTACAGGAAATGAAGAACAATGAAGCTGCATATCTGCAAGTTCTACACCTCCATCACGTATCCCTCCCATTGTTTCATCACCATTCTTCCTCCCAAAAAGTGATACCAAAGAGCAGAGAAGGGTCAAGTAGGATTTTTTTTTACATGGGGGTCATCACTTATCAAGGCCCGAAGGCCACTCAGGGATTAGGGTTATTGCGTGTACAGTAATCAATGAGATAGTATTGTAGTAGTAATTAGTATTGGGGGTTTTGATAGTGTCTTACCTAAGGGCGCGATTTATCAGGAGTGTGTTTATGTTGGACTTGAAGACGCCCAAGTTGTAGTCAGGTGGGAAACAGGCAAGCGTCAGAGAGTTCCACTGGCGTGCAGATCTAAGAAAGAAGCTTTGCTCACGGTATCTACGTTTGGATTTAGGCGCAGATAAAGAGTGGGGAATATTATTGACTGTAGTTTCAGCCAGACGGGTGTTTCTCGTGAAAGATTGGCGAGAGGAGGGACGAGGGAGTGGAGCTCAGACGAGCACCTGCCATGAAAATAACGATAAAACAAAGACAGGCTCGCAACGTCTCTTTTGTGGGAGAGAGGTTGCAGGGAGGAGAAAAGGTTATCCCCCACTAAACCACGAAGTCTATTTTGTACTTTGTCAAGGCAGGATAGGCTATTTTAGCAGCTCCTGTCCAGATATGGCAGCAGTACTCCATCCTTGGACGTACTTGGCTTTTATAAAGATAGAGAATTGCATCAGTAGTGAGATATCTTCTGGAGCGGTAGAAGGATCCCACCATTTTCCCAGCATCCCTGCCACCAGATTTGATGTACGTGTTCCATTTCAGATCAGGAGTAAAGGTCATACATAGAAGCTTGTCAAAACATGGAGCGTCTCCAAGATGAGAGACATCCATTTCAATTGATGCCAAATGGGGATCAGTGCGTTGATGATGTAAAGACAGAAGCTTGATTTTGGATGCATTAAAAGTGACCAGCCACCTCTTCCCCCATTGTACCACATGCTCAAGATCAGAGGAGAGAGATTCAGAGAGTACTTGGTCATTTACAGCCTTTGATGTGTTGCCATAGATGGTCGTATCATCAGCATAGATGTCAACGAATGATTTAAGTATGTGTTTTGGGAGATCATTGATGTAGATCAGGAAGAGAGTTGGACCCAGGATGGACTCCTGGGGGACTCCAGCATTAATACTGTGGGCCTCTGATTTCTGCCCATCAACCACTTCTCTTATGAACCTATCGGAGAGAAATGATTTAATGATTGAGAAAACATTTTCGGTAATACCGTAGCTGGAAATCTTGTGAAGAAGTCCCTTATGCCGTACCTTATCGAAGGCCTTTGATATGTCAAGAGCAATTGCCCTAACAAGGAAACCTTTTTTTTTTTTTTTTTTTTTTACACAGTGATCACCACTTATCAAGGCCCGGAAGCCACTCAGGGATAAGGGTTATTGCAAGTACATCACGTTAGTGAGGAGATTTTATGAAGTGTTTAATTAGGGGGGCGGTTCATTAGGAATTTGTTAACATTAGACTTGAAGACATCCAAGTTGTAGTCCGGAGGGAAGCAGGCAGACGGAACAGAGTTCCACAGGCGTGCAGTTCTAAGAAAGAAGCTTTGCTCATGAAATCCGCGTTTTGATTTAGGCACAGATATAGAGTGGGGGAAATTTTTCACAGTGGATTCAGCTAGACGGGGGTTTTTCGTGAAAGTTTGGCGACGGGGGGACCAGGGATTGGAGTTCAGACGAGCACCTGCCATGAAAATAACGATAAAACAAGGATAGGCTCGCAACGTCTCTTCTGTGGGAGAGGGGTTGCAGGGTAGAGAAAAGGGCATCCCCCACTAAACCACGAAGTCTATTTTGTACTCTGTCAAGGCATGATAGGCTGTTTTTGGCAGCTCCTGCCCAGATATGGCAACAGTATTCCATCCTTGGCCGTACTTGGCTTTTATATAGATAGAGAATTGCATCAGTAGTGAGATATCTTCTGGAGCGGTAGAAGGATCCCACCATCTTTCCTGCGACCTTGGCAACAGACTTGATGTACGTGTTCCATTTCAGATCAGGAGTAAAGGTCAAACCCAGAAGCTTGTCAAAACACGGGGCCTCACCCAGACCAGAGCCATCCATCACAATTGATGCCAGCTGGGGATCAGAGCGTTGATGATGTAAGGATAGGAGTTTGGTTTTAGATGCATTAAAGGTAACTAGCCACATCTTCCCCCACTGAACCACGCGCTCGAGATCAGAGAAGAGAGAATCCGAAAGAACTTCGTCATTTACAGCCTTTGATGTGTTGCCGTAGATGGTCGTGTCTTCAGCATAGATGTCAACAGATGATTTAAGTATGTTTAGGGAGGTCATTGATGTAGATCAGGAAGAGAGTTGGGCCGAGGATTGACCCCTGAGGGACTCCAGCATTTATATTGCAGGCCTCCGATTTTTGTCCATCTACCACTACTCTTATGAGCCTATCGGAGAGAAATGATTTAATGATTGAGAAAACATTTCCAGTTATACCGTAGCTGGAAATCTTGTGAAGTAGACCCTTATGCCATACTTTGTCAAAGGCCTTTGATATGTCAAGATCAATTGCCCTAGAAAGGAAGCCTTTGTCAAGAGATTCACTAATCCTGTGGGATACAACCGTCAGCACATCTGCGGTAGATCTTGCAGAGCGGAAACCATATTGTGTGTCACTAAGAAGGTTGTTTCTGCTGAGGTGGTTGACTATTTCTCTATTTAATATTGATTCCAGTAACTTACTCATAGCACAGAGAAGACTTATTGGTCTGTATTGAGAGGGAGATGACTTATCACCTGAATTCTTAAATACAGGGCAAACTGATGAGGTCTTCCAGGGGGTCGGAAAGCACTTCTCCTTAAGGCAGCGCTTAAATAGTTTCGTAAGTATGGGAGCAAGTTCTGGTTGAAGCTTTTTTAACACTATAATTGGGATGCCATCAGGGCCAGTTGCTTTACTGGAATCTAGGTTTTTTATTAGCTTGGCGACCTCATGCACGGATATTTGTATATTACCTAGCTTGTTCTGTGTTATAGGAGGAAATATGGGGAGTTGATGGCCTTCGTCGCATAGGGTAGAATTAGCTGCAAAGTTCTTTGCAAATAGTTTGGCCTTGTCTGACGCTGACGAGATAACCTCTGGTCCATTGATAATGGTTGGGATAGAACGCACACTTCTGTTCAGGATCCTATTTGGTATTTGCCAAAACTGGTGGGAACCAAGCCGTTGATCAGCTACCTTGGATTTAACAGACTGGGCATATAGCTCTCTTGCATTTTTTATTACTCTTTTACAGTGGTTGCTGGCAGTCCTGAAAGCAGCTTTAGTCTCAGTGCATCTATTACGTTGGTAGTTATGGAAAAAGTGATTTCTGTGCGCGATAGCAGCAGCACATTCTGGGGAGAACCATGGCTGGCTGTTAGGTTTTTGTTGGAATTTTTTTGATGGTATGAATTGGTCTATGCCTACAATTAACCATTCGGTCAGATCTGATACTATAGAGGACACTTCCTTTTTAAACATGGAGTGCAGAGGTAAATCAGATATGAATGTACGGAAGCTATCCCAGTCAGCCATAGAGTATCGGTATACAGTAGGGTGGAGGGGTACGTCTGATGGCTTCTTACATTTTGTTTTTATCTTAACTGATACGACGGAGTGGTCGGACGATCCTAAAGGAGAATGAACGGTACATGAACATAGCTCAGGGGAAGTTGAAAGAAAAAGGTCTAAGAGGCTTGCATATTTGTTGAGAGATTCACTAATCATGTGTGATATAACCGTTAGCACATTTGCTGTAGATCTTGCAGAGCGGAAACCATATTGCGTGTCACTAAGAATGTTGTTTCTGTTGAGGTGGTTGACTACTTCTTTATTTAATATGGATTCCAACAACTTACTCATGACACATAGGAGACTTATTGGTCTGTACTGAGAGGGAGATTAGCGATCACCTGAATTCTTAAATACATGCCATACTGATGAGGTTTTCCAGGGTGTTGGAAAACACTTCACTAAGGCAAGGCTTAAACAGTTTTGTAAATATGGGGGCAAGTTCTGATTGGAGCTTTTTAAGCACTATAACTGGAATGCCATCAGCGCCAGTTGCATTACTGGAATCAAGGTTATTGATTAGCTTGGCAACCTCACGCACAGATATTGGTATATTGCATAGCGTGTTGTCTGTTATAGGAGGAAATACAGGGAGTTGACGGTCATTGTCGCATAGGGTAGAATTAGCTGCAAAGTTCTTGGCTAATAGTCTGGCCTTGTCTAATACTGACGAGATGACCTCAGGTCCATTGATGATAGTTGGGATGGAACGCACACTTCTGTTCAAGATCCTGTTTGCTATTTGCCAGAACTGGTGGGAACCAAGCCGCTGCTCAGCTACTTTGGATTTAACAGACTGAGCATATAGCTCTCTTGCATGTTTTCTTACTCTTTCACAGTGTTTGCTGACAGTCCTGAAAGCAGCTTTAGTCTCAGTACAACTATTATATTGGTAACTATGGAAAAAGTGATTTCTGTGCGCGATGGCAGCAGCACATTCAGGGGAGAACCATGGCTGCCTGTTAGGTTTTTGTTGGGATTTTTTCGATTGTATGAATCGTTCTATGCCTATAAGTAACCATTCGCTCAGGTCTGATACTATAGAGGACACATCCTTTTTAAACATGGAATGCAGATGTAGGTCAGATATGAATGTACGGAAGCTATCCCAGTCAGCCATAGAGTATCGATATACAGTACGGTGGAGAGGTACGTCTGAAGACTTATTACATTTCATTTTTATCTTCACTGCTACAACAGAGTGGTCACAGGATCCCAGAGGAGATAGAACGGAACATGAACACATCTCAGGGGAAGTTGTGAGGAAAAGGTCTAGAAGGCTTGCATATTGACCGGGTGTATCGGGCACACGGGTGGGTTCGTGAACAATCTGAGTGAGGTCATAGGCAATGGCAAAATCGTGACAAAAGCTCCCTTCATCATCGGTTTTATTTGAGTGGGCCAGCCATTCCGCATTATGGACATTTAAGTCACCGCAAATGTGAATGTTAGCCGAAGGATGAGCAGACAGGGTGTGGTCAATTTTCTCAGCTATGCTCTTAAAGATAGTAACATCACTCTTGTGGGGGCGATAGTGGGGAAATATAAATGCAGTGGTGTAAGCTAGTGCAACCAGAAATCACAGATAAGGTAAATTAGGGTCTTCTCTGGAGATATCCCTTCCACATGGAAGGCCATCTTTGATGTAGGCACATATTCCATGCCCATGGCGATCTTGGGGGTCAGATTTAGATGTTAAGTTGGAGTAACCTTTAATTATGAATTCGTCTAGAGAAGAGGTTGGCCCTATCCCAGTTTCACTAAGAAAGAATATGTTCGGTTTCGTCTCCTGTAATTGTGTTTCAACCTCTGGAAGGTTGGAACGTAGAACCCTGATGTTCGAGAAGGAGACCTGGTAGTAGGGGTCTACGTTTGTGGATGGGGTTCTAGGCTTATTCGTGTTTCTTTTTTGGAGATTTGTCATGATTGAGGTTTTGGGGTTCGTAGAGCAGATCGGTAGACTTGGTTGGAGCAGGACAGAGAGGGAAAATAAGAAAGAAAAAGACAAGAAAAGGATGGAAAGACTGAGGAAAGAACTGGACAGGCTTAAAGAGAACTGGAGTCTAGGCGAGGCTTAGTGCCGCTCAAATTCCAGTATAGACCAATGGCCGCTACCAGCGAGAAACAATGGTAAGAGACTATTGCAATGACACAAATTTATTTGCAAATGCTATCGAAGAAGGTGGAAATATCTGGACGTCTGGGGAGACTTGTTGTCACTCAGCTTCCAGAGAACACCACAGTTTTCTAATCAGATCCATGATGACTTGTGTGAAGTTCCATGTAAACCAATAATAATAATAATAATAATAATAATAAGAATAATAATAATAATAGTTATAATAATATAAATAAATACTAATGAAATAATTTTAAGATTTCATGATTATTTTACAAATATATATATAGTAATTAGTGTGTTAAAAAGTGAGGAACCCTGAGTTTATTATCCATTGTGATGAAGATTGTCCACTTATAATTACTAATCTTTTTAATGTAGATAATAGCTTCCATCTCCGTTTATTATAATTATACAGTGACACATTAATCACACAACACTCAAAGGAGGCTGAACAGGCGAAAAAAAGATATAGTTGTACTGTAAGTTATGAGGAATCTTTTTAACTACGCAACAATATTTTTACTAAGATTAGCATTATCTAAACACAAATGTGTAGACATATTAGAATTATATAGTAATGAATATATATTCTAAACAAATATGTTTAAGAGATCATGGGGCAGAACATATTTTGAAATTTGATAAGTTTGTGAGAAATGAAATCCATCAAAAATAAGTGGAAATTACGACATAGTTTCAGATTGAGACATGATGTGTTTTTAAAATTTACTGTTTCAACGCAAAATGCATAATAAATGAGCTTTAAATATGCTTCAGTCTTTTCATTTCTTAACATCTATTGATACATCAGCTTAATTATACATAGGTACGAGCAATTCTAATGACTTCTTGGTAGGGAACCTGGTTTTGAACGCCAGCTAATCATAATATTTTATAAATTTTCGGTTACTTTTTGATTATGCCTAAAAGATTACAGCTTAAAGCTTATTTATCAAAATACATGGAAGAATTTTATCTCAAATCTGAAAAACCGTACATTTCACGTAAAAAAAGCATTATAACAAAGATCGTGTTTACATTTTCCGGCAAGAGAAATATAAAGTTTCTGGAATTATTTCCAGTTGAAGTATTAAGTTATAGTCTAAAAATAATGAATCAATACAATAAATGTAATTAGATTTTGCTATAACGGGTAATAATTATAAAAAAATATAGCCATTGTAGCAACAAGATTAGTTAAGTGTAAAAAAAAAGTGGCGGTGAAATTCAAAGAATTGCGGAGCACATTAATGACATAATGTCATAATTATTTAACAATGTTCCGGCATATCGAACCTTTTTTTTCCTTTCCTTTTACAGAATGTGCATCCATTCTTACCGGCATGGAACGTTTATATAATTCCTTCCATTTTTTTTATTTAATTACTTTTGTATGTTCCTCTTTTAAAATTTAATTTTTTTTACTTTATTTTCCGAGATTATATGAAAATTATCTTACATTGGAGATTATACGTTCTTGTGTGGAATATAACTATTAGAATCTTACATATAAATATTACATTAAAATGTAACCGTAAAAAAGTTTTTTAAAAATACTTTTTGCAATTACATTCTTTTTCGGGAAAATATAAAATAATCGATGCATAATTCAATGATATTATCGGTAGTTCGAAAAATTAATGTGTTTTCAAGTTATATGTTCCTGTAAAAATAGTTTTTTATTGTTATACTTTACGATGCTTTATTTTCATAAAAAAGGCCGGAATAAATTGTTGCATGTTTTTTACTACAGAAAACCATAACTTTAGGAAAGGTGTTTTTTGTTATAAACATAATACATTTCCACTTGGATTCAAATAAAAATAATGTGTTAATTATATTCAGCGATCATTATTTGATAAATACTCTTAATATTATTAAATTGGTTAATTTCTTGATTTTTTATGGATCTTTAAGTAAAAGGAGGGGAGAAAATGTTTATACATTTATATTTATTTTGTCCGTATCTAATTACAAAAATTACTTGATTAAGATAAATACATGCATCTACTAATATTTCAACTTGAAGTAATTAATGGAATAATTTCTACGAGTAAACTGACAAAAGTGGTAAAAATATTACATTTCAATGTTTAAGCCGATGGCAGTAATATAAACAAAACAACAAAAAATAAATGGCACCAATAATATAAGGTCTTTTATGTCTAGATTATAGTAATTATTGTTAAATTATTTATATAATAATACGATACCGGGTGTGTTATTTAACTGTGTCACGCTCACATCCGGGTCGTTTAATTGTTATGTCCTTCCATTTCTTGTCATAAGTAATTTTATAAAGACTTCTTCAGATGTTTTGGTTTCGGTTTCGATTATAACTGATTGCACTCCAGTAATCTATTTTTTTAAATATTTTATCAAGTATTCTTATTATTCTTTGTTTATGACATTTATATTTCTGTTTCGATTCAAGCTAATCCAAAATAACCATTTGGAATTTTTATTTTTAAAATCGCATAAAATATTTAAAAAAATCGATAGAACATTAATTCTATAATAATATATATAAAATCTGCAAAAATTATAATACCATATTTAAGCGTACTTTACGACCAGGCTTTGCCGGGTGGTTGTGCTAGCTTAGATATTACTTTTGCAGTTTGCACAAAAAAGCTACAATAATATCAGAGCGTCTCAATTCACACTGGATATCTACAGAATTGCAATATCAATATATTACATATGAATTAGTCCCCTCTGATATTTCCATAGGTCCGACTTGTTTGTTATTAATATATAAATAAATAATTTGACATCAGGTGTCGTATTATTATATAAATAATTTAACAATAATTACTATAATCTAGACATAAAAGACCTTATATTATTGGTGTCATTTAGTTTTTTTTTGTTGTTTTGTTTATATTACTGCCCCCTATAATTATGATAATATTCATTCGTCTAATCTAATGTACGTCAAACATTTCTGCGGTCGAGCAGAGAGCACACCCGCAGTTTAACAACTCGTAGTGAGCGCTAGGACTATATAACCGTAATATATTGACCCTTATCCGGAACCACAACATTGGCGACGTATGGATTTGAAAAAAAGAACCTACAAGGATGTTTTTGGATAATCAACCATCTTCTGATCAACACACTCGTATGTTTCTACCTTCTCTGAAAATGTAAGTAATAGTTCCACAAAATGTTTTCAATGACACACATACGCACCCCCCACACACACACAAAATAAAACTCAATTCAGGAAAAATTTATTTTTGAATAGGCCGCGAGTAAAAAAAAATGCTAAAATGAATCGACCTAATGCATTTCCAACGTTCAATGACATTTTTATTGTCCAAGAATTAATTTTCTTCACCCCAAAACTATTATCTTAGGACTGTTTGATAAAAGTAAAAAAAAAAAGTTTTTGTTTTAATCACACAGAGAAACAAGTGAAGAAAAAAGAAACCATTTTTTCTTAGGCGGGGCTGATCTATTTTTCGCTTCTGCAAATTTCGTAATCTTTCCTCTTTGCAAGAAGCCATATAAGGTTTACTGTAGATATTTGATAAAGAAACGTTTATATTGTGACCAAGAATTTCTCTGTCGATAGGTTGTATTATTTGATTTACTCAGTAACACAACGAGAAAAGGGATAACATGTAAATCAGCTCTACGAAAGATTGAAACCGCATTCATTCTATTACGAGCATTCAGGAAAACAAGCGAATACTCGACTTGATTTTACGTTACGTAAAGATTTCAAATCGTTTTGTGGATGACAAAATGCTTCATTTATTTATTTTAGTTTTTGCTTCTCAGGAGAATTAAAGTAAATTCTCAATTCTCTTTTCTTCTCTGTAGAAAATTGATATTTTTTTTCGGTTAAAACAACATACACATGATTTCTTTCCTACCTGAATATCTCGTCCATTTACTCGCGGGTTTTCTGTTCATCATTGATTTACACACACGTTTGTTTGGTGAGTATATTTATTTTTTCTAAATAAAAGAACTTGCAAGACAACTAGTTAAAATTATACAGTTACAGCAGACTCAGACTTGGAAAATACAGAAACCAAGAGAAACAGGCATAGGATAAAAAGAAGGAAAAGAAGAAAGAGTAAGAAACAAGAACAAAAGAAAGAAAGAGAAAAAGAAATAAGAAAAAGGAAGCGGAAAGTAGAGAATTAGAAGAGGAAACATGGGAATCCAGTCTCAAGAAAAGAAAAAAAATGGAACTATTAACTATTAATAGCGGAGAAAGACAGAAACGAGTCAAACTAGAATGTTTGTTCACAAACAGCGATCTGATTAGCATAAGAAGCATTTTACTATCGTCATAAGAAGAGTGGACTTTAAAGCCTAGTTTAGCAGATTCAATGACGTATTCAGGATTGATTGGAAGTCATAGAGTGAGCAGATGAAGGTTCGTCTTTTATTACAGAAATTGGGAGCTGTGGAACATAATAAGTTCGTAGACTACATCATATCTAAACAGACGAGCGAATTGTACTTCGACCAGACAGTGAAATCTTTGATGGAATTATACTGTCCAAATATCTACTTTTTCCATAAAAGATGAAGATGCATGAATCTGACCCGCAAAGAAGGTCAAGATTATACACATTTTCTTCAGTCGTAAATAGACACTGTGATGACTCAGACTATCATCATTGACGGGCGAAACCTTAACGTTCTGACATTTTATTAAAGGCTTAGTGTCGCCAAAGACGCTGAACCCAGACGACAGGCATTAAAAAGATTCAAAATGTAATCTAACATAACCATTCAATAATCAACTAAGGAATACCAAGGAATTATCTCGGAGAAAAAAGACACCAAAACTATAGAAGAGGCAGGTGTATCACACATTGGAAAGGTACGAAGTAATAAAACATCTTACTCTTCAAACAGTCACGCGAAAGAGAAACATGACCCTCGGGGGAAAAATCTCCTAAAAAGCTGTTAACTATGCAAAGGATGTGGAGAATTTCACTGGCAGAAGAATTGCGTATATCACTCCCGGGTATGTGATCGATGCAGACGCAACGGACACAAACTCTCGCATTGCAGAACAAAAGGACCCCGCAGGAGTTACGTAAAAAGAGGGAGGACTCCAGCGGAAGACGAAAATGTACGAAAGTACCTGACAGAAAAATGAGGG
The DNA here is from genome assembly GCF_053919585.1 of Euprymna scolopes. Lineage (NCBI taxonomy): Eukaryota > Metazoa > Mollusca > Cephalopoda > Sepiida > Sepiolidae > Euprymna > Euprymna scolopes. The sequence continues at coordinate 50,266,841 of NC_136482.1, read as the reverse complement.
ACAATGATGTTAGACTTCACTTTGACAAATGGTCGGGGTTATCCATAATGAACCATCATACTTGGTGCACAATCAGGAATGCTAACATGATGAGACCCAAGAAACTGGCTAGTGCAATGACTGGAGAAAGAATATGATTTGAAGGTGAAGTTATCACTGAAGTAACCTTGAATGAAAAAACAGTGAATTCTACGGTGTTTGTATTAAACATACTAATAACCTTTTTGGGACGGACTGGATTAAAAAAAATGAAGTCTGGGACTCGCCTATTATCGATTTTTGTAAAAAGATGAACACTCTTACAGCCGAAGCTGAAAAACTAAATTCCCCAATGTTGTTCTGACAAACTAAGCCGCTGTACAAAAATGAAGGCGAAGTTCAAGTTACCAGATAATGCGGCCACAGTCTTCAAAAACCAACGCATCATACTGTTATCCTCTATACTAAAGATTGACGTAGAACTAGACAAACTCGTCAAAGCAGGGATTTTTACACCAGTCGACTACAACGAGTTGGCTGTCCCCACCGTGTATGTAAAAAAAATAATAACGATATCACAGTCTGTTCAGACTTCTCAACCGAGTTGAATGCAACACTTAAGGATCATCATTACCTTCTACCCAGCCCCGAGGAAGTTTTTACGCAACTAAATAAAGGGAAAATATTATCAAAAATATATTCGAACGAAGCGTATCTCCAGATTCCCGTTGTAGAAGAAAGCTCACAATTTTTGTGACTTACCACTTAGAAGTGACTATTTAAGTTCAATAGCTTATCTTTGGTATCAAAGTCCGATTATCAACACGATGATGAGCAGCCTTGATTTTTCCATCGGATACTTGGACGATATACTAATGAGAAGTGAATCTAAAGTTCAACATAGACATCAGATTTTTCAGGTATCTGAAAAGATAAACAAGTACAATCTCACGCTTAATAACACCAAATGTGAATTTGTCATCGAGCAAATAAAATACCTCCTGCAGATAATATATAGGGATGGTAAACGGCCCGATCCAAAAAATTTCATAGGAATGATAAATATTCCTGAGCAACACGACGTAACAGTACTGCACATTTTAAGGCTTAGCTATTTACTATCAGACCTTCATTCCCATTATGCACACATTGTGCGCACTCTTAATAACTACTAAGGAAGAACAAGTGTTGAAAGCGGACCACAGAAATGCAAGATGGCATTGAAAAAGCTAAAGGAGATCCTAACATCGGCGTTATTCCTGACATATTACAACTCAGATTTATACATTATCGTCACAGGTGATGCGAGCGCATATGGAATCCTCGCGTGTATCCTGCATAAAATGACCCACGGTTCTAGGAAAACGATAGCATATGCGTCGACAACTCAGAATTATTCTCAGATAGAGAAAAAATGTTTAAGCATCATTTTCTGGTAACAAGATTTCACAGATTTTTCAATCGGCGACATTTAAAACTTCAAACGGACCACAAGCTGTGATCAATATCTTTAGCCCGAAGAAAGGTTTTCCTACACATACGGCAAACATACACCAAAAATGGGGAACAATCATATTAAATTACGACTTTGATGTGGAATTTTTTTCCGCCAAAGAAATTATGATATGCAGATGAGCTATTCCGGTGACCATAAAGTAATAGTGAACCACTTTAAAACTTGATGATCGGATCTCGACGATACGGGAAAGATTTTAGTTCGATCTTATGCAACACTGTGAAGAGCTTCCCGTTTCTCTGAAGGACATACGAAAAGAAGCCGAAAGCGACGATTTTATAAAATAAACCAAGGAAAAACTGTAGAATGTTGAACAAGTAGCAGAGCTTTTCTCAACATGCGACCAGGTATTATTATGTAAGGAGAGAGTAGATACACTAATGACCCCCCAAAAGAAAATATTCAAGGGTTTTTACACCGAACATCCAATCGCTACTAAATGAGACGTTTTATGCATTTATACACGCACCGGAAAAGCATGCACAAGGATATTAATGAAAAAGTTATAATTATGCTGAGGATGTGCACTAGGGTCTAAAGCGCCATCAATTCTATTTAGCCAATCGTCCAAATCTGACTACACATGTCCACGGATACACGTGGACTACGCAAGATAATTCGATGAACATTACTTTCCCATAGTCGTGGACAGCTTCCATAAGTTGCCTGGAGTCTTTAGGTGCAAAAGCCCAACTACTGGCTTTATTATAAAAATTATTCATGAGTTAATGGCACGGTTCGGAGTGGCCGACTGTTTAGTGTCAGATAACGGCATTATTCTAGATTTGGGGCTTTAAAGAGTTCATGGAGGACTTTCAAGTGGACCGCTTCAAAACTCCAACTTACCAGACAAAAGATAAAACAGACTTGCTGAGAGATTTGTAGAAACCTAGAAGCGGGCTTTGCCGAAGGCAAAACCACACTCCTTCCAAAAAAGCGTTGCGGCAATTTCTTCAGGTGAACCGCACAACGCCTACCTAGAATACATCATCCTAGATTGCCATAACGGAAGTGATGTTCGCGAGAATATACAGCCAGTCGTTGCAAATTATTGCCAAAACACTTTACACTACAAATACACTTGTTTCCAAAAAGAATTACGTGCCAGGAGAAAAATATTTTTTCCAGAGATACAAATATAATAACACTCACTGGGAAAAAGGAACAATCAAGAACATGGTCTACATAGTGGAAGGCTCATATTCCACGCATAGGAAACATTTGAACCAGATGTGCAAACAGACTTCGAACGAGTAAAGTGAAACTCAACCAGTAGAAAAGATGTTGAGCCTATTGTATGACGCATTTGACCTGAAACCTCGTAAAATTAGTACCGACATACCTCTTTCCGGCAGTAATTTGCGAGGGCATTATTGATAAGAATGAGTAGAAATATGTTTGTTCAAATTGCACTTGAACTTCTGCATATCAATACAGTTGAGAAAACAGTATCCCTGAAAGGAGTTCCAAAGACTTGCAGTTATGGGGAAGAAACAAGTGGAATAAAAGCCTTTCTTACACCTAGGGACCTCTACTGTAAAGGGGTGGGACTTAAGTGCATGTCGGGTTTGTCGGAGGTAGTCACGTCGAGAAGGTACAAGTGCTTGCAGTTCGTCAGAGCATTCACCATTAAAGTACTTGTAGAACAGGCAGAGGAATGCAACATTTCTTCGATGGGACAGAGGCTGAAGCCTAGGTGACAGTTCCTGACCAATCAGGTTGGAGACTCTCTTTTGAACCTTGCCAGAAGTCAGAGAAAAGCAGCAGATGCACCAAATGTGACAACAGTACCCTATAAATAGGAGAATGGTGACCTTATAGAAGTACATGAATCTTTCAGGCGTAAGTAATTTTCTGGCACGGTAGACAGAGCCCACCTTTTTTACATACACCTTGACAATGCTCGCAATGTATATATTCCAGTTCATGTTCCCTGTAAACGTTAGGTCGAGGAGTTTAAAGGAAGTACTTTCAGGCACTGTGTCCTTGGCCATTGTTATTGCTGGTAGAAAACAGTTTCTTGTATTGAATGAAACACGCTTAGTCTTGGCAGCATTGAATGTAACCATCCATTTCTTTCTCTATTCCACTACAGATTGGAGGTCATCCTCTAGTGTTTCTGCCAGTTCATTTGATATATGTTCATTTGTTTTCCCCTCATGCCTATTATAGAGGGTTTTGTCATAGAAGACCATCGTGCCATACCCTGTAAAATCTTAGATATATAAAAGGCTACCGCTCTACCCTCCACTGTTTTGTCCAGTAAACCGTATATACGCCAGAGACAACAGTTAAGATATCTGCTGTTGAACGGGCTTGCCTGAATCCATATTGTTTGTCGGTCAGGAGTTTAGCAACTGATAGGTGTTGGACTTGGGCTTGATTAACTAAGGACTCAAATATTTTGGCGAAAAGTGGGAGGAGGCTAATGGGGTGATAATTTACTGGGTCCGTTCTTCCAACAGAATTCTTGAAGACTGGTACCACAGAAGCGATTTCCAGCAGTCGGGAAAGCAAGATTCGTTAAGGCATTTATTGTAAAGTTTGGAGAGACTTGGAGCAATCTCAGCAGAGCATTTGTTCATTAGCACCGCCGGGATTAGATCTGGTCCACATGCTTTTGAGGTGTCTAGGTTTTTTATGATACCATGCACCTGAGAGGGGGTGATTTTCAAATCGTCTAGTGTGGCGTCTGCCCGCAAAGGAAAGTCGGGGAGGGAGTAGTATGCCGGGTCCAGTGTGGAGTTTGAGGCAAACCGACTGGCTAGCCGATTAGCCTTCTCGGTTGCCGTCCAAGCAACCTCATGATTATTTTATAGTGAGGAGATCGTTGACTGGCCATTATTTACTAAACTGTTGTAGATTATCCAAAAATTACGGGTTCCTAATTGCTGTGCTTCAATGCGTTTCCTGGTTGTTTCAGTGTAATCTGTCTTAGCTGTCGCTATTACACTCTTACAATTATTTCCGGATTCTATATACTTCTGGTAGTTTGGAACTGGACTTATGTCGGTTGAATATGCGGAACGCATGTTGCCTTTGAGCAATGGCAGATGTACAAGCAGAGGTAAACCATTGTGGAGGGTGCGGCTTGCTATATATTTTCCGTGTGAGAACATGTGCCTCAATTGCAGTTTTGAACCATTCAGTGGTCTTATTTTCACACTGGTCAGCTGGAAGGGAACATATATTTTTCAATGGGGTATCTCTGCTGTGTTTCCTGATGGCTTCCCAGTCAGCAGTTTTGTAATACCTCGTTGTTTTGAGTAGTGAGTCTTCAGTTTTAGGGCAAGAATTTAGGGTGATTTCTACCATTATCGCAGCGTGATCAGCATTCACGAGTTAGCATTTGTTGTACAATCATCGGGAAGTGTTGTCAGAAATAGATCTAGAAGTGAGACATGTTGATCTTGCTGGTCTGTAAAACGTGTCCCGAATGTTACCGTCTGATATATGAAGTATCTGGGAGTAAAATTTATATAAAAAAGTTATCACTTACCTTGTGAAACAATAATTTATTCATATCTTTAAACTACTCATGTCTTGTAATTTAAAACTTTTCGCTTTCAGAACGAAAATCTTTAATAATTATATTATTTCACAGTGGTAGAATACTGCAACTTTTTCAATGTTTCAATAATAGTCATTTGTTTTCCTAGTTTTGCATATGAATTACACAATATCTGATATTTCCCCAAAGCTCTGACCTTGAGGGAGATAAGACTAAATGTTTCTGCTATGGTTTCACATTTTAAAGTTCATTTCACAGTGCACAAGTGTTATTTTATACTGGAGGTATGTATAATCCTACCCTATTTCACAATGAAAGAAATATACATTCTGAAAATTATCATATTAGTTAGTCTAAATAAGCTTCACGATAAAAAAACATGTCAATTAAAAGATACTGAATGCAGTTTAAATTTCCGTAAACAAACATATAACAATAAATTTAACCCATGAAAGACACATACACACACATTTATATATATATATATATATATATATATATATATATGCGTGTGTGTGTGCATGTGTGTATACACATGCATATATATACATAATACATACATATACATACGTATATATACATATATACACACATATATACATATATATGTACATGCATACATATATATATATACATATATACACATATATATGCATACACACATATATATGCATACGTACATACATATATATACACACACATATATATACATACATATATATATACATATATACATTCATACATATATATATATATTTGCACACACATATATTCATATGCATATATATATATATACACATATATATGTATGCATATATATAAACATACATGGTGATTGTCACTTCTTGACAGAAGAAGACTATCTTTCCCTTGCTTTATTGTTGATTACTCATTCATTTTCATGTATTTTTGAAATATTTTTATTATATACACATATATACACTTACACACACATGCATATATACATGTGGAGATGTGATCAAAATGCATCAATTCCTATTTTCTGTGGGAACGAAGGTGGCTCTTCAGACCAACTCTGCTCTTACACAGTCTGTTGCAAAGGTCACACTTATGCTGAGATTGAGGGATGCCAACTGGTGCTGCTCTGCTGTGGACGCTCATATGACGCTTCAGGCCTCCACTCGACTTACATACCACAGAGCAAACAGAACATATCTGCCCTGCAATGTTTTCCCCATCAAAGAAAGATTGATCTCTATGTGAACACTAGTGGCTAGCTAGCCCAGCTCCGGATAAAGTCATTTTACCGCATAAATCACAGGTATTGTTCTGCATGAAATCCTCCGACAGGTATGATATATCTGACAGATTTTTCTTCCGGATATCACGCTTCATTTTTGCATATTCATATTTTTTCTTCTCAAAACTATCACAGCCATGATACACCAAGGAGCGCCACGTTTTACGGTCATTGGAAGCAATTTCCCAACTGACAACGTCAATACCAAGAGCTTAAGATTATCTTCGATGTTATCCTTAAAGCGTTTGCTCTATTTATGTTGTGGACGCTTTCCTTCTGTAATATATATATATATATATATATATATATATATATATATATATATATATATACATATACATATATATGTATACATAAACATACATATATATATATACACATACGTATATATATACATACGTATATATGCATACATATATATATATACATACATATATATATATTACATTTATGTATTATATATATATATATATATATATATATATATATATATATATATATATATATATATATATATATATATATCCTTTCTCTTGATCTGAACTGGCTAACGTTGGGGCGTAACAACTAACTAGCGTCACCCTGGTGTTTCCTTCTAACTCTAGGGAAAGAGTTGCCACACGATCAGATATGCCTTTGGGAAAAGACGATAAGGACTTTGCCATCTTGGACGTGATAGCAAAACCAACGTTTGATTGGCCGGGTTCATTTTCTGCCTTTCCTGACCAGATCAAGACAAGGATGACTTCACGATACCTTCCGTGATGTCCTCTCCTGAGTTCGACACCATGATAAACTCGTTCTTGCTGGCGAATTCAATGCTCCTGTTGGTAGTGACCATCTGTCGTGGATCGATGTACTTGGTAAGCATGCAATAGGCAAGGTAAATGCAATTGGTTTACGACGTATTACAATCTGTAGGGAGTTTGACCTCTGTATTACCAGTACCATATTCCAACAACCTGTGCATCGGAAGACGACATGGATGCATCCTCGTTCAAAGGACTGGCATCTTATTGACTTCGCCATAACAAAGCGGAAGCACATGAGTGACTTCAAAACCACTCGCTCTTTCCACACTTCTTGCTATCTTTCGGATCACGCCCTTCTCAGGAGTAAACTGTCGTTGCATGTGCAGAGGCACAGAGTTAAAAAATCAACAGTCCCCAAACGCATTGATGTGCGGCCTCTTAAATCCAGGTAAAAGAGAACTGAGCTCTCCAATAAGCTTGATGAAAACCTTGAGGGTGCTGATGTAACTGATGATGTTGAATCTTCTTGAAAAGCATTGCGAGAAGTAACTCAAGCTGTAGCAGTAGAAGTCCTTGGAATACCGAAAAGAAAACACCAGGATTAGTTTGACGAAAGTGACGATGAAGTTAAAACACTGATTAACCAAATGCACTCATCTCACAAATCTTGAATTGAGGACAAAAACTCAACAGTGAAGCACACGGACTACAAAAAGTGTAAAGGTGAGGTACAACGAGCTCTCCGAGCTATGAAAGAACAATGGTGGTACAATAAGGCAATTGCACTGCAGGGAGCTGCTGACAGCAAGAACATGAAAGCCTTCTATGATGGTCTGAAAGAGGTATTTGGTCCTCAGAAAAGTAGTGCTTCCCCATTAAGCACAGCTGATGGAGAGGCAATGCTGACTGATAAATCAGATATTCTCAATCGTTGGAAGGAGCACTTTGAAACTGTCTTAAACACCTCATCTGTCATTGACAGCGATGTTGTGTCCTCTATTCCTCAGAATCCAGATATTCCAGAATTGTCATTGGAACCTGCTTATCAGGAGGTCTGGAAATCCATCAAACAAATTGCTTCTGGCAAGTCCCCATAACCAAAGGATCCAATTCCGCCTGAAGTGTACAAACATGGTGGGCATGTGCTGGTAAAAAAGCTCCATGCTCTCTTTGTAAAGATATGGAAAGCAGGCCGAGTTCCACAGGACTACAAAGATGCCTGCATCAAACATCTCTACAAAAATAAGGGAGTTAAGAATGTATGTGACAACGATGGGGGGAGTCTCTGCTTTCAATTGCAGGAAAGATTCTGACTAGGCTCATTATAAACCGAATCATAAATCGTCTCGTTGATAAGGTGTATCCAGAGTCCCAGTGTGGATTTTGGTCAGGTCGCGGCACCATTGACATGATATTTTCCTTACGTCAGGTGGCAGAAAAGGTCCGTGAGAAAATTCAGAAATTGTATATGTGTGGCACTATTTCCTTGTGCCACTGTTTCTAACACACTCTGCAGCATGGGCGGGTGGTAATTTGGCCATGAGCGTAGAGATACAAAGAAATCCCTTCCCATAATTCCCTTGCTATCTTTCTGTCTCTTTCCTGCACGACCACCGTGATGTGAGGACGCATAGTCTGTCTCTCCGTAAATGAGGGGGGCCACCCCCTCCCTCAACACTAGTTAGGGTAGGTTAGTTAGCTGTTGTTAAAACCTATTGTCCACTTTTAAATTGTTTTTTTTGTAATATATATTGTATCTCTAATGTAAAATAAAATAGTTAGTTATACCTTATGTATTGTGTCGCGTGTCGTTTTTCTTGTGTCTGCCATAAATGCCTTCATAAATGTCTTGTCGAAAGGCGGCCCTGAGGACAAAGAAATGAAATCCCCACCAGAATGCCACCAGGGTGAAGAGATCATCTTGAGAAAAGAAAGGAGCCACACCCAGATCCAACATCTCAGGTATGATTTTCTTCTTGCTACACAGACCCTAATGACTGGCCCATCCTCATATCTTCATGAGACCGCTTTAAGACATTTACTATAACACGTCTGTCGGTCACACCTCAGTGACCGGCTGGATAGTGGTTTAAATGATGCACTATGACCAGGACATATTGTTTCCCAGCATGGAAATAATTTCGACCCTTAAACCCACGGCACAACCAAAAATAATGACCACTAGACGAATCGAATAAAAAAAAAATTGTCCACGGTTTTTAAAACGGAAAAAAACTATTATTTCTGGCAACATTTTTAAAAAATGGCAGACCAGTACACACGCGCACAAAAAAAAACGCACTCAAAAAGAAAATTCAGAACCTGAACAAAAAATTGTCTTGCACCTACAAAAAAAAAAAAAACAGTTTACAAAAGATCGATTTTAAAAAAAGAGTATTGAAAGTAACCCTTCGAAAAAAAATGTAAGAAATGTGTCCTACACAAAAAAAAACAGAGACAAAAAGAAATTGTCTCTAAAATATGCAATATCTCTTTCTCTCTCACGCTTTCTCTCTTTCTGTCTCTCTCAGGATATATATCGATATGTGTGTATATCTATGCATCTTGTTATTACATGAAAGAAAAAGAAAAAAAAATCCTTCAAACACGAAGCTCGAAAAATAAATTTAAAAAAGAAAAAAAAGGAAAGAAAATAAATGATACCTAACATTTTTTATCTGATCTTTATTTCAGGTTTATAAAAATATAGGACTTTTTAAAAAATTCTATTGACTTTGCAAGTGTTAGATTCAGATTTGAAAAACTAGAACTTTTACATTACATTTTATTCCATGAACAGTTGATGTGTTTATTTTTCAGGTTAGGTAACAATTAAGGCTGAAACATAAGGGGACATTTTTTTTTAATAGATAATGTTTCTTTTATTGATGTTTTGTCTGTTTAAAAAGAAAAGAAGAAAAAAAAATGGGGTTATATAATATGAAAGTTTTGTGTGAGAATGTATTTTACAAAATTGTTCAAAATAAGATTGTTTTTCTATTTTATTTTTTTTTAAACTCGTAGAAATGTTTAATGTCTACCTGTCACTCATTTTTTAAATCAATGGCCGCACATAGGAAAGATAAGCGAAGATGACCTCGTCATGGTGTTTGCGAGGGTGTTAAGGAATGGGTGGGAGAACAACGCTAGCTGCCTCTCTCTCTCTCTTTTTCTTCTCTCTCTCTCTCATTCCCTTACCTGTTAGGGTCTGTAAGGACGACAGAGTAACTTTTAAAATTGTCGAAGATTTTTTTGTTATTACGTAATGATATCATGAGGGTGGTGGGGTGTGTAATGGGACCGCTCTGTCTCTATCCCCTTCTTTTCCCCCTCATTCTCTCTCTGTACTCTTGCGTTTTAATAATTGTATAGCTAAACCCCCATAGCTGATTGCAGGAGGGCATATAATAACGAATTAACTTGGAGTTTTTTTGAAAATTTTTCTGTCAAGTTTTAATAACAAAATTATTTATGCTTCGTTTAATTACATTAAATGATGTCTTCAATTGGTTTTTATTAAAAATAAAAACAGAGACAATTATTCAGAAAGCACTTGAAGTACTTTTTTGAAATCTTCAAGTGTTTGCAAAAGCCAACTGTTACATGATTACGTTAAATTTTTAAGAGTTCTCTGAAATGTTCATAGCTTTTTTAAAGAAAAATTACGCTATTACATTTCGAATATTCTCTGAATTTTTTATAATTTCTAAGGAAATATTATTTGACTAACGAAAGAAATTTTCCTGAATTCTAGATTATTTTTAAGGAAGAATTATTCGAGCGAATTCTTTAATTGAAGGTCTATTTGAAATTGGACCGTATGATAGGGGTCCCTGAAATATTGACTGAGGAGTATATACGTAAAATTGAATTAATTTTTAAGAAGAAAAAAGATTTGCGCAGTCTAGAAAGATCTCTCTTTAATTGAAACTTTAATGTTTTCGAGCTGTTAACTATACAGAACTGGTCGTTAACTAATGTGACTCCCAGGTGTGGCGGGAGTTTATTAATTCGAAATAATCCTTGTGAGTGAGTTTAGGAAAAGAGTTGCTTTTAAATAATAAAATAATTACTTTGGAAAATAAAGTTAATTTACGTGAAACGTTTCTGAATTCGAAATGACCTTGATAATGGTCTAAAAGAAGAAATGATTTTTAAGAATCAATTAAATAAAAATAATGATTACGAAATGAAAAAAAAAAATTGGGATGTTTCTGAATCTCATTGATTCCAAATGAATTTTTTATGATCTTTTCGGAAGATTAATTTTAATAATGAACCAAATGTTTGGAATAATTTTTGAATTGTATTACGAAAAATGGGTCTATTCGAAGTTTATGACCTTTTGAGAAGATTGTTTTTAAAGTAATAAATGCATTACTTTGCAAAGAAGTTAACTAACATAAATTGATTTTAACGATGAACCAAAATACTTGAAATAATTTTTAAATTTTGGAATGAAATTTTAATGATCTTTTGTAAATCAAGTTTTGAAAAAATACACATACTTTTTAAATGTACCCTGGAATTTGGGAAAAAGTTAATTATGAATGTAATAACTGAAATGCGTTTGCATTGTGTAAACAAATTCTAATTGTTACTGAGGTGATCTGAAATGATTTTTAAAAAAATGTTTTCTTTTTTAAGAAAAAAAAATATGTTAACACCCTATTTCATTGATTTAATGTATACGAGGTTTCTGAATTGTTTATTTTTGGAAATTTTTTCCCCTAATTGAGTATTCTAACTCATGAAGGCTGAGTGCCCTTCTTAATTAATTCTTTATATAATTAATAAATATTCCGTGTTGGATAGTTTTTATTGGTCGCTCGGCGGCAGATTCCTTGCTCTAACAGAATTAAATTGGATTAGACCCTCTGAAGACCGAGGTTTTACTAAAATCCATATAGGTCGGCGTGATGAGGTCACGTAACCCCGACTTATTTAAAATACATTATGCTGGTTGCTGAAGAGAGCGTAAGTCCAGTAACTGAAGTAATAACTTGGAATACATATAGGTCGGCGTGATGAGGTCACGTAACTCCAACTTGGTTAAAATACATTATACTGGTTGCTGAAGAGAGCGTAAATCCAGTTTTTTTTTTTTTTTTACACAGTGATCACCACTTATCAAGGCCCGGAAGCCACTCAGGGATAAGGGTTATTGCAAGTACATTACGTTAGTGTGGAGATTTTATGGAGTGTTTACTTAAGGGGGCGGTTCATTAGGAATTTGTTAACATTAGACTTGAAGACATCCAAGTTGTAGTCCGGAGGGAAGCAGGCAGACGGAACAGAGTTCCACAGGCGTGCAGTTCTAAGAAAGAAGCTTTGTTCATGGAATCCGCGTTTTGATTTAGGCACAGATATAGAGTGGGGGAAATTTTTCACAGTGGATTCAGCTAGACGGGTGTTTTTCGTGAAAGATTGGCGAGGGGGGACCAGGGATTGTAGTTCAGACGAACACCTGCCATGAAAATAACGATAAAACAAGGATAGGCTCGCAACGTCTCTTCTGTGAGAGAGGGGTTGCAGGGTAGAGAAAAGGGCATCCCCCACTAAGCCACGAAGTCTATTTTGTACTCTGTCAAGGCATGATAGGCTGTTTTTGGCAGCTCCTGCCCAGATATGGCAGCAGTATTCCATCCTTGAACGTACTTGGCTTTTATATAGATAGAGAATTGCATCAGTAGTGAGATATCTTCTGGAGCGGTAGAAGGACCCCACCATCTTTCCAGCGATCTTGGTAACAGACTTGATGTACGTGTTCCATTTCAGATCAGGAGTAAAGGTCAAACCTAGAAGCTTGTCAAAACACGGGGCCTCACCCAGACCAGAGCCATCCATCACAATTGATGCCAGCTGGGGATCAGAGCGTTGATGATGTAAGGATAGGAGTTTGGTTTTGGATGCATTAAAGGTAACTATCCACATCTTCCCCCACTGAACCACACGCTCGAGATCAGAGGAGAGAGAATCAGAGAGAACTTTGTCATTTACAGCCTTTGAAGTGTTGCTGTAGATGGTCGTGTCATCAGCATAGATGTCAACGAATGATTTAAGTATGTGTTTAGGGAGGTCATTGATGTAGATCAGGAAGAGAGTTGGGCCCAGGATTGACCCCTGAGGGACCCCAGCATTTATATTGCAGGCCTCCGATTTTTGTCCATCAACCACTACTCTTATAACCCTATCGGAGAGAAATGATTTAATGATTGAGAAAACATTTCCAGTTATACCGTAGCTGGAAATCTTGTGAAGTAGACCCTTATTCCATACCTTGTCAAAGGCTTTTGATATGTCAAGAGCAATTGCCCTAGAAAGGAAGCCTTTGTCAAGAGATTCACTAATCCTGTGGGATATAATCGTCAGCACATCTGCGGTAGATATTGCAGAGCAGAACCCATATTGTGTGTCACTAAGAAGGTTATTCCTGCTGAGGTGGTTGACTATTTCTCTATTTAATATTGATTCAAGCAACTTACTCATAACACAGAGGAGACTTATTGGTCTGTACTGAGAGGGAGATGACTTATCACCTGAATTCTTAAATACAGGGCAAACTGATGAGGTCTTCCAGGGGGTCGGAAAGCACTTCTCCTTAAGGCAGCGCTTAAATAGTTTCGTAAGTATGGGAGCAAGTTCTGGTTGAAGCTTTTTTAAGACTATAATTGGAATGCCATCAGGCCCAGTTGCTTTACTGGAATCTAGGTTTTTTATTAGTTACGGAAATAATGTTATGCAGACTAAATTAAAAAACGTATAGGTCGGCGTGATAAACTCACATAGAATCCGGCTTAGTCAAATACGTATAGGTCGGCGTGATAAACTCGCGTAGAATCCGGCTTAGTGAAATACGTATAGGTCGGCGTGATAAACTCACGTAAAATCCGGCTTAGTGAAATACGTATAGGTCGGCGTGATAAACGGAGAATCCAGCTTAGTGAAATACGTATAGCTCGGCGTGATGAACTCACGTAAAATCCGGCTTTGTTAAAAAATATTATACTGGTTGCTTAAGAAAGTGTAAATCCAGTTACTGAAATCATGATGCCATTGCCTCGATGGAGGGCGAGGATGATAACCCTCTCTGGTATTTGAAGCAGTATAGCAGTCTACCAGGAGCCTGGTGGAAAAAGATAACTTGCTTCACTGAGTTCCTGATGGAACGTAGAGCATGGGGACATTGATTGCTGACGGCCGGTTGACGCACCATTCACGGAAAATTAGGGACTTCTGAAATTTATGAATACTCATAAATTTCGGATTGCATAGGGAGGGATGTGGCACTATTTCCTTGTGCCACTGTTTCTAACACACTCTGCAGCATGGGCGGGTGGTAATTTGGCCATGAGCGTAGAGATACAAAGACATCCCTTCCCATAATTCCCTTGCTATCTTTCTGTCTCTTTCCTGCACGACCACCGTGTTGTGAGGACGCATATTCTGTCTCTCCGTAAATGAGGGGGGCCACCCCCTCCCTCAACACTAGTTAGGGTAGGTTAGTTAGCTGTTGTTAAAACCTATTGTCCACTTTTAAATTGTTTTTTTTTGTAATATATATTGTATCTCTAATGTAAAATAAAATAGTTAGTTATACCTTATGTATATTACAATTGTGTCGCGTGTCGTTTTTCTTGTGTCTGCCATAAATGCCTTCATAAATGTCTTGTCGAAAGGCGGCCCTGAGGACAAAGAAATGAAATCCCCACCAGAATGCCACCAGGGTGAAGAGATCATCTTGAGAAAAGAAAGGAGCCACACCCAGATCCAACATCTCAGGTATGATTTTCTTCTTGCTACACAGACCCTAATGACTGGCCCATCCTCATATCTTCATGAGACCGCTTTAAGACATTTACTATAACACGTCTGTCAGTCACACCTCAGTGACCGGCTGGATAGTGGTATATATGGTGTTTTCTTGACCTGACGAAGGCCTTCGAAACTGTGAATCGCGATGCTCTTTGGCAAGTTTTAAAAAGGCTTGGTACTCCAGAAAACATGCTGAACGTGATCATTTCCTTTCACGAGGGGATGAAGACCAGTGTTGTCTCAGATGGTATGATGTCTGATCCATTTGATGTTACGAATGATACCAAACAGGGATGTGTAATGGCGCCAGTCCTCTTTGCGCTCTTCTTTTCACTAATGCTGAAACATGCATTTGATGATTTAGACTCTGGAGTCAAGTTTCAATTTCGGTCATCCGGTTGCTTATTTAACCATCAACGGTTTAAGGCCAAGACTCTTCTTCGCACCGAAATTATTCACGACTTGCTCTTCGCTGACGATGCCGCATTGGTAGCCACGTGTTTTGAGGAAGCCCAGGTTCTTCTTGATCGATTTTCAGCCGCGTGCAAGGCCTTTGGCCTGACAATTAGCATAAGGAAGACTGAGGTAGTGCATCAGCCACACCCTACTCCAAAACAAGTTGAAGGCGTAAAGCAAAATCCACCAGAGTATAGATTTCCTGCGCGCAAGCTGAAAGTCGACGGTCATGATATCAATTATGTAAAGTCCTTTCCTTACCTTGGTAGCAAGGTGAACCAGGGCGGTTCTCTTGATGATGAAATTGTCAACAGGATTCCTAAGGCCACTTCTGCCTTTGGAAATCTTCGCCATCGCTTGTGGAACGAAAGGGGTATTCTACTAGACACAAAAATCCTTGTCTACCGTCCTGTTGTTCTTTCCATTCTTCTTTATGGATCTGATTCATGGACTCCATACAGACATCACATTAACCAGCTGGACGTTTTCCACAAAAGCTGTATACGCTCCATATGTGGTCTTAGCCTCCGCGACAAGGTATCAAATGCCGAATTATTCACAAAATGCAAAATATCTGGCATTGAATTATTCCTTATTCAATCGCAATTGCGGTTGGCTGGTCATGTATTGAGGATTCCCGATGACAGAATTCAAAAAATTGCGATGTACAGTCAATTTGAGGGTGGTAAAAGCATTGTCGGACGTTCTTGGCTTAGGTACAAGGACAAGTTGAAGAGTAACTTGTCTGCAGTGAACACACCATACAGGAGTCTTGAAGATGAGGTGAATGACCGAAAAGGATGTAGATCAAGGTGTTTTGAAGGTCTCCAGAGGTTTCAATCTGAAAGCTTAAGGCAACTGAAAGAAAACAGAGTAAGAGCAAAACGGCTACCAGCCGCACCAATATCTGCAGCATTAAATCCACATTCATGTTCTATTTGTGGCCTTGTCTGCAAGTCCCTTGCTGGACTAAAAAGTCATCAGAGGCAAAAGCATAAATGAGTTTTAGAAATATGGGTTGTCAGAACCTCATACGTCGAAATCGACGAGAGAATCCATCATATATATATATATATATATATATATATATATATATATATATATTACATTTTCCTCTAGGCTCTGTTTAATCACACCTCATAGGGCATACATACATTTAGTAAGATTTCGTCTCATCCCCTATCAATACGTCATCTTTTATTGCACAGTTATTAAGATACATAACCGGAGGCATTGCGCAGTCATATGTAATGATGTGTGTTTCGTTTGTTATACGTCCAGATGTCATGCTGCTGTTTTTTTTATATTCAAGTGTTTACAAATCATCCACTGAGTATATATAGACACTTAGTTGTGTTGCACCTAATTATAGTCGTACGCGAGCAGAAACTTGTAGTTGGATGTCACGTAGATAGCAATCTCTACTATTATATAGCATGCCCTGCACCATCACTCATTACAGAGTTAACGCATTTTTCTAAATGCATTTGTCATCAAGACTTGATATTTGCCAGCCAATATCATCTTCTCATTACTATATTGGAGTTAACCTCTTTTAAGCAAGTCTATAAATCCCCGATTATCTATATAATACTGCGGGAATTCATTTAGAAAACTATTAACATGTAAATGCATCTGTGTTTGTTTATTAACATTTATGGTTGTAAGAAAAAAAAATGTAAGGAAAAATTAAAGATGGCGCCCGACTCTCTCTTTAACACGGTAAGATATCCTCAACACGGCACAAGAAGCAACAGCCACACGATTCCCCAGCCAACTCAATCGTCACTCCCCACGTCTTTCCCCTCACCCGCTTTTATCGTCGTTCTAGGCCGGCTAAATTTGCATATTCCGAGAATTCGTGTGACTTTGCGAGACATCATACTTTACAAAAGACGGCGGTCGCCATCTTGGTCCCTCTTTTCTATTTTTGGTCGGTAACGCTGAGCTGGTCTCGAGGTAAGTCTTTTTCCCCTCATCCGTCTCTCCCACGTACCCACACAACACGCAAACACGCGGGCGCTTATCTCCTGGATGCACGTTACACTCCCCCCTGATCTGATGATCACATAGAGACCACTGGGGGTGGCCTTTTAGTGCGTGTGCTTCTACGAAGAGGTACATTCACTGTTTCAGATTCGGGTTCTGGATCTGGTTCCGCCTCATCAGATGAAGTATCGCTATCAGTCTCTGGAAGGGGCTCACTGAATCCGTGCATCGGCAGCTCATCGCTAGACGCTTCACTGCTTTCTTCTGTAGTTGTATGACGCACCTCGGTAGCTGGGCGAAGATCTTGCACATGTCGTGGGGTTCCATCGACCAAAACAGACTGCTGGCTAATCACTCCAGATATGTGTCCCCGCTTAAACTTGTCGGTGCACCGATTTCCTGGAGGCCGCACCCACACTGGATCTCCCACTTCATATCTGTTATATGTTCCCTTGTCGGTTGGCTGCGTAGTGTTGATTCCCTTCACTCCGACTCGGTACGTGTAAATAGCAGTCGGAGGTGCGGTTGAAGGGGACGTCCCGTCCTTTGGCGTAATGTTGTACCAATATGTTGCTTCCGCAATAGTACATCGCTTCCTGGCAGCAATTCTCTTGATGCTGCGATGGCTTCTTTCAGCAATGCCATTTCCTGATGGCACATGCGCACATCGCAACCGTAGACGGACGCCCCACTCATCTAACAACTGCCGGACTTGCTGGCTACAAAACGCTGCATCATTGTCAGTCAGGAGCTCTTCCGGCGCACCTCGCTCAAAAAAAATGGATGATAGGTGGCGAACAACATTTTCTGAATCCTGTCTGGTCATCTGCCGCCACACCGCAAATCTCGTAGGTCCGCAATCAATGAGAGTTAGAAAGGGCTTGCCACTGTAATGGGTAATATCTATGGCCAGCCGCTGCCACACACTCTCAACTTCCAAGCGACCCTTCTGCCATCGCTCTGGTGCAGGATCAATAGACTGGCAAGCCTCACAATTTCTGACGATCTGTCTGACATCCATCTTGGTCACTGCTGGGTATGCAAGCCTCACAAAATTAAGGGTCCTCTTGATACCCGGATGTCCGCTCTGTGCATGAATTTTTTGTATTTGACATGGGTCGATTGCAACTGCACAAGATCGAGCAGTAATCTCCATTCCCATCTTCGCGGCTTCATACCATTTGTGAGGTACACGGGTCAGTTGGTCAGCACGATTACAATGTGATGGCACCAGAGTGACGCTCAGTGATAGCCCATACTCAGATACCAGGTTTTTTAGCGTGTCTAGCCTTCTCCGTATTAACATTTCGCTTGCTGCCTTGGTACGGATTCGTGTCCGTCCTGAAAGTGTGTCAGACACCCAGTGGTAGACACAGAGAGAATCTGTGTACAAGGTCAACTTCTTAGACTGCCACTGCAGGGCCAGATTTACCCCCTTTACAACAGCGTCCAGCTCTGCCAGGTTGATATGCTGAGAATCTGTTACGGGCCGCAGCCAACACGCATCCTCGAACACGTTTCCTCCTTGCTCCAACGATACTCCCAACGCCAAAGAACTGGCATCAACCCACACACCTACGTTGTCTCCGTTAACACACCACCGCCCACAGGCAGGGTCCTTCTTGTTCACTCTCTCCAGTGTCTCTTTAATCATCAGAGTTAGTAGGACATCATCGGATATGTCATCCCAACCCGTGGTTGTTAAATTTGCTCTGCGTTTAATCACACCAACAGCTGCGCGGAGCCAGCCACAGACCGGTAAGTGACCAACAAGTTTTCCACACCAAGAAAAAACGGTCCGCCTTGTAACGAGGTTGGGGATGCTTGGAATTTCACTGCCACGCCTCCATTGTAGGGTGCCATCCTCTTCATAAACATCCAATCCCAATACACGTGCTCCTTCCCTTAAACGTTCGGGATTCTTGCATTCCAGACCAAACTGAGCCAACTTTTCTTTGACACACGACGCAGGCTGTACATCTTCATTGACGTATACGTCATCAATGTAAGCTGACGTTGAGTCCCTCATGGGCTTTTCTTGAGACAATACTGTGTTGACAATAGTCTTCATGATCTGTGGTGCCACATTAAGGCCGAAGCCAAGGCGTGTAAGGCAGTACCTCTGCCCCTGGAACCAAACTGTCTGGAACGGCCACAACGTCTCATCAACTCGCACCTGTAAATAGGCTTTTCGTAAATCCAATATTGAGACATTAGTGCCTTTTTGACGCCATTCCCTCAACTTACTGGCGCATACGTCAGCATCGGCAGTGTAGGCTTCAGTATGCTTGTTAAGCTCCCTATAGTCCAGCACGGGCCGTACTTTCGACTTGTTATGCTGGACTACTGCCATCAAGGGTATTAGACCCTTCGGAGGCCCAAGCTTGTCCTCAGGGTAGGGGATTAACCAGCCATCTTGGATCCACGCCTTTAGTTCCCTTTCGTATTCTGCTCGGGCCTCACTGGGTATAGGGTACTCTGCAACCCCATTCTTGAGTTTAGTCGGTGCCATTCCCTCGGTCCACTTCCAAGATGCAATCCAGGCCCTCTTGCGCGAGTCGTAGTCCACTGTAAAATCCGGCCGATCGATATGGAGCGCTGCACACACTGGGGCCTCTAAGAATCGCACCTTTCCATCCCGATGAATTGCGACTCCCCCCAGCGCCTTGATGGCATCGTATCCGAGCAACAGGTCAAACCCCAGGAGATTTCCTTGGGTCACGAGCACATTGATCTTAGTGGCTGCACCGGTGTCCGTGTAGATCTTGACAGTTCCAGCTCCACAGCATGTCTGGGTCTCGCCTCCTATCGTGGTGACTTTGATCTTCCTCTTAGTCCAACTTGGACACAGCCTGGTGCTCACTATAGTATGCGAACAGCCTGAGTCGAGAAGTGCTGAGCAGGGTATCCTGTTTACGTAGACGGTTATTACTGGTTGTGCCTTATTCAAATTTTGCTCGGGGAGCAGGGCGGCGCTGACGTCCTCTCCCCTGATACGTTTCCCGCACAGTTTTGGGCTAGATGCCCCAAACCGCCACACTTAAAACAGCGCACACGCCCCCTGTTGGTGCAATTCCTTGCAAAATGTCCGCGTCGGCCGCAGCGAAAACATTTCCCATTGCTTGCAGGGTTCTGATTCGGATCTCCCGAGCGCCAATCTGGCCTGTCTGTGTCGCCATCACAACTGGTTCCCCCAGGTCCTCCTCATCTTTGATGATGGCTCGAGCACGTTCCATCAAGTGTTCCATGGTCGTTGTTGAAACGCTGGTTGAGGCTCTCAGTAGCTCCTTCACCCGAGTGGGAAGGCCCGCCACAAACGCGTACGCGAGCGTCCGCTCCGACACCCCTCCACCGAACAGAACTGCGAGTTTCTTTAACTCAGCGAAGAAAACGTCCACGCTCTCTTCCGGTAGAAGTTTTCGGGAAGCAAATTTTTCATAGGCTGTACAAGGATCCATGGCAAATGCCTTGTACAGCGCAGCTTTAATTGCGGTGACATCTCCCTTTTCGGCAGCACTGAGTTGCTGATATACACTCAAGGCACCCCCAGCCAATATCAGGGGAATTACAGTGTGTACCCTTTTCACCTCACAAAGGTCGCACGTCAGCTCGACCCTTTCAACCCAGTCGACGATGGACGTGGACCTGTCAAACTCGGGTATGAGCTTTAAGTCAAATTTCGACTCGGTCATAGTCCTAGAGGCAAAATGGCCGAGATAGCTTGTAAGAAAAAAAAATGTAAGGAAAAATTAAAGATGGCGCCCGACTCTCTCTTTAACACGGTAAGATATCCTCAACACGGCACAAGAAGCAACAGCCACACGATTCCCCAGCCAACTCAATCGTCACTCCCCACGTCTTTCCCCTCACCCGCTTTTATCGTCGTTCTAGGCCGGCTAAATTTGCATATTCCGAGAATTCGTGTGACTTTGCGAGACATCATACTTTACAAAAGACGGCGGTCGCCATCTAGGTCCCTCTTTTCTATGTTTGGTCGGTAACGCTGAGCTGGTCTCGAGGTAAGTCTTTTTCCCCTCATCCGTCTCTCCCACGTACCCACACAACACGCAAACACGCGGGCGCTTATCTCCTGGATGCACGTTACAGTTGTGTGTGTGTATGTTCTCAAGTGTATAGCTGATTCTGCTCATTGTATATAACGATTGCAATTTAACACACGCATATACAAAATAAATCACATCATTTATCTTCAAAGGTTTGATGTTGTTATTCTGTGTTTAAAGATTATCAAAATAATTCTACTGAAGCATCATCAAAAGCTTTTCTTCGAACGAATTTCCAAGGGGAAGTCTGGCATTACGTTGTTTTGTCTTTTCTATTTCTTTCATATTTTTTAAATTCTTATTTGAAATTAAATACGATAAAACAAGATTAAATAATGTTTTCTTATACCCTTTGAGTAACCCGGCCTTTATTTCCAAAGATATGATGCATACACACAGATACACCACCGCCCGCAAACATACAAACACACACACATCTATATCCACGTACACAGACACATACAAAAACACAGACACAAATATGTATGTATGTATATATATATATATATATATATATATATATATATATATATATATATATATATATAAAGACAGAGAGAAAGAGAGAGAGAGCGGGAGAGAGATAGGTTAATATCTTAGTTGATATTATTGAAAACATGAAATATTGAAATATAATGTATTAAAAAAATAAGTTGTTGCCGAATTTTTAATTTGGATTTCCAATGATGAATATTCAAAATATCATTTTAAAGAGCAATATTCGCGCTATTTAATCGTTTAAATAACAATAGATTTTTAAACAATGTCTCCGTTTTTCTAGAATTTTGAATACAAAATGGAAACAGTGCAAACTCGCACACATTTCTAAGTTCAAATACAGCTAGGCCTAGAAGCTACTGACAAAAGCTCGCGATATAAACGAAGGGTTTTGCCCAGGAACCAGAACTGAACGCACGGCACCGTAGTGGTTTAATAAATCTCGTGGTGGCGACGAGGGTCTGAAACATGATGAGCGTAATAGTCGACCATCAAATGATGAAACCGATCAATTAAAAGCCTTAATCGATCCAAATCTTCGCGCAACTTTTCGAGAAATTTCCTCTGGATTATACGTAACGTATACGAAAATTCTGAATTCTTAAAAAAGACAGGAAAGACAAAAGAATTGATAAATTTGTGCATCACACATTGAACAATAGACCACCACCACCAACAACAACAACATAAAACCCCGTTATAGAGTGTCATCTTGTTATCATTAACGCAGCAAGAACACCACATTTCTCGGGTTTTTACTTGCGATGAAAAGTTTATTCTCTAACTAGAACATTGAACAAACACTTCTATGTGCGACTTCATGACAACTAAAACGCAAGATGTGTACATTATTGACATAAATACCGTTGTTTTGCGTTGATTGGGAGTGCTCATTCCGATCAATAAATTTTTGTTAGAGCCGAGATATGTTCTTTCGAATTAAAAGTTCATTCCCGCTAAAAATCTTCTCGTCAACCTAATAATAAAATGATGAACAATAAGATTGTGAATCGATTAACATATTTCAATTAAAAGCAAAATCAATTCTCCCTCTATTCGAATGTACGTAGATTAGAAACTATTATATTGTGAATAAATTTACGTTATGGGAACAATCTTTTTACAATTGACCTCTTAATGGCATAGACCACGTCGATTTCTTTTAAATGTTAGTGCCAATAAGCACTTTACTTTTTAAATTCTTGCCGCTTTTGTTTTCTGTATTCATAACACTTTAAAACAGTTTATGTTTCGTTTTCGGGAGATAAGTAGATAGATTTACGAATTTAGTTAGCCAAGGCTGTCTCAGTTATCCTGGGTTGTCGTCGTCATCATCCCCATCATGTTAATGTTCATGGTTATTATTATTATTATTATTATTATTATTATTATTATTATTATTAGGAGTAGTCCCGCACACTATCAAAAATATGCCCCTTTGAGAACAACTTATGGTGTTTTCTAGAGTATAAGTGACAACAAGTGTCCCCAGATTATCAGAATTTCTACCAATTTCGATAATCTTGTCAAGAGAATCTGACGTGTAAACAGCCACTTTCCATTGATTTCTCGTTTGCAGCAATCATTAGTCTCAACTAGAATTTGGGTTGGAATACGCTTTCTGAAGTCCCCGTACTTCTTTTCATCCACCCAGCCGAGATCTGGATAGTATTTTATCTCCTCGGTCTTTTTATCCTGTTTGATATATATATATATATATATATATATATATATATATATATATATATACATACATATATATATATATATATATATATATATATATATATACATACATATATATATATATATATATATATATATATATATATATATATATATATATACATATATATATATATATACATATATATATACATATATATACATATATATATATATATATATATTAAATTCAACGCTATTTCACACGGTTAATAGTAGCCGAATGGATGCGGCCTCCGCTAATCGAGCCAGAGATGTCTCGTGTCGCGGGGTTCGAATCGTTCGACTGGTAGTAATCGTGACACCCTGCACTGAAGAATCCCGAAAGGATGAAACACTAGTGTCTGTAGGTATTTAATTATTATAGTAAAAAAAAAAAATAATTATGACAGCCCCTTTAAGAAATTCGTTTCTTATCGTTGAGCACTTTCCATTGAATTAAAAAGTCAGTCAATTTAGCTCTTATGCGTAGATCATCGTATAACGATTTGATCACTGTCTGTCTGACGTAATGAACATTTAAATTAAAATGTTTAAAATTCAACGCTATTTCACACGGTTAATAGTAACCGAATGCATGCGGCCTCCGCTAATCGAGCCAGAGATGTCTCGTGTCGCGGGGTTCGAATCGTTCGACTGGTAGTAATCGTGACACCCTGCACTGAAGAATCCCGAAAGGATGAAACACTAGTGTCTGTAGGTATTTAATTATTATAGTAAAAAAAAATAATTATGACAGCCCCATTTAAGAAATTCGTTTCTTATCGTTGAGCACTTTCCGTTGAATTAAAAAGTCAGTCAATTTAGCTCTTATGCGTAGATCATCGTATAACGATTTGATCACTGTCTGTCTGACGTAATGAACATTTAAATTAAAATGTTTAAAATTCAACGCTATTTCACACGGTTAATAGTAGCCGAATGGATGCAGCCTCTGCTAATCGAGCCAGAGATGTCTCGTGTCGCGGGGTTCGAATCGTTCGACTGGTAGTAATCGTGACACCCTTCACTGAAGAATCCCGAAAGGATTAAACACTAGTGTCTGTAGGTATTTAATTATTATAGTAAAAAAAAAATAATTATATATATATATATATGTATATATATATATATATATTCACAATCAGTCTAGGATATCTTACTTAATCGAAAGTTTAAATAGACATTCTCAAACATTTTAAAGCATAGATTTTCTCACAACACACAAGCTGTACGTTACTATGCCACTATTCTTAAAATAATTAATTTATTGGAAAGGTTCGTATCCCTTATCAACGAATTCATAGAGCGAATCATACACGCATCATTTTTTATTAATTTGCTAATAAAAGTAAATCATTTGTTCGAAAACGGTTACCAATATAAAAATTACATTTAAGGTGCATATGTTGGTAAAAATAGCCCACAATGTTGTTACACAGGTTTTAAAAAGAAAACGTATTACAGAATGTAAAACTTTGCAAAAACACATAAACCTGCTAATTACACAGAAAACTTTATATATATATATATATATATATATATATTTAAGATAAAAACGATAATACACATTTGGTTTGTATTTTATATAAACTATATAGAGGATAATTATTTCATTTATAATTCTTGACTCACTTATAAATAAATCATTTACAGCTGTTAAATGTATGTTTAGAAAAATAAATTTGAATGAATTCTTTGTATTTGTGCAGAATTTGAACCATGTGTATCTCATCGTCCGCTGAACTTTGCTCGAACATGACGTCAACCGAGCATCGCAAATTATCAAAGAATAGCAACGCTACTTAAGGAAAATACTGTCGAAAGGAAAACTGATTATCACCAGAAAAATATATATAACGAAAATAAAAAAGAGCAAAAACGACTTGCCGTAATAATTTGTTTTATTCTTGAAACAAATGTTTAAGTGAGAAAAATAAACAAGTTTTATTTTACACCCAGTTTTGTCAAATAAAATTGAAGTAAATTAATAAGATACCCATTCTTACTGTATTTTATCTTATTTCTGCCAAAGCTAAAAAGAGAAAAAATAATTTCTTTTTTCTTTTTTTTCTTTATATTTTCAACTAATGTAAAGTAAACTTTTATTTTTTGTTTATTCTTTTTTTTTTAATTAAATAGTCGGGATTAGGTATACATTTCTACGGATGCGAAAAGATCAGCTGATATGGATGAAACTTTGCCAACCTGGTAGCTGTCTAATATATGGTTTATGGAGACTAACCGATTATTAACACATTTCTGTCTTTACATAAACTCGAAAAGATAACAGTGGAAAAGTGGCCGCCGTCATTGTCGTCGATTGTCACCATTTGATCCCGGTACAAATCCAGCCACATTCATCTTAAACAGTTTCACTTTTAACGATGATGGACATTTGCCATAAGATGTGCAATGTTTTTGTGGCGCGATTTAGCGTTTTCCTTGGCAATATAAAACTACATTTCCTTCCGTCTGCAACTTTTGATCCGCAGTGGAGATATTCATCTTTTATAAACTTGTTAAAAAAGTCTGAGTTTGTCTTGTTTTCAAAAGCATCATCCTATGCAGTTGTCAGAAGTCCACCCTCCTAGGCTTTGCCTTCTCACCGTTTGTGAAGGGGTCAATTTATTGCTAATCGCCTGAGGCACCTCTACAGAGGGATGCAGGATAGAGCTGGTCAGGCATGTTTTGCTGGTCAGAGTGTTATTCTTCTAGGGCGCTGGCTTTTTAAACCCTACTTTTCCGACCTCGCATCACATCTTCCCCCCGTGGGAAAGAGATAATCAGCCCTTTCTGAATTATTTAATGCAAATTTTAATCCATTTAGTAAAATAATGATCGGATAATACGCTTGTATTCCTAGAAATAATATAAAATGATACGTATCTGCAAATACTAATAAATGATTAGTGCAAAATTTATCCTGCAGTGTTCTACGGTTCAAGTATGAGACGTTTGCCATAGTTAAAAAGTTAACCATTTATAAATTAACTTTAATTTTGTTTATTTCATAAGAAACCTACAAGGAAATATTTTGAAACCCCGTAATTCATTTTCTCATTTCACATTGCATAAAATATATTATACTAACAGAAATCCGTTTATATTCTTTTTTAAATACTTACATTTAAAATAATGGTAATAGTATACTTATTAGTATAAAACATTATGAATAAAATTATTATAATCTATATAGTCAGAGTATGACACAGTCCTAATATCTATTATCATGTTTGTATTCAAAATATATACATATAAAAAGCATTCATTGTATAATCAGTTTTCAATAATTACTTCAGAGCAAAGCAAATGGTACTTGTGTAGAATTTGAATCAGACGTAATTAACCGCTCGCTTGGCTTTGCTCGGAACAGGAACTTACCTGCTCAGCTTTGACTGTAATCTAATATAAGACTTCGATTAGCTAATTAATATTCGACAAATTAACAGACTGATATTAAGAGAAAACATTGGAAGAAAAATATCAATAGATTACTTAAACAACACAAATTCACCAGAGTCTAGGTCATTGTCGGGTTGTCTTGTTTTCAAAAGTATCATCCTATGCAGTTGTCAGAAGTCCACTCTCGTAGGCTTTGCCTTCTCACCGTTTGTGAAGGGGTCAATTTATTGCTAATCGCCTGAGGCACCTCTACCGAGGGATGCAGGATAGAGATGGTCAGGCATTTTTTACTAGTCAGAGTGTTATTCTTCTAGGGCGCTGGCTTTTTAACCCCTACTTTTACGTTATTTTTTTTTACAATGTACCGCCTGTTAAACTAATAAGCATATTTTGTTTACTAGCAAGGAAAAATATAACGTTTTATGCGGTTCCTTTATAATATGAGAATAATTAGCGGGAAGGAAATGTAAGGATATATTTCATATCAGCTAGAAATGTAGCTATAAGTTAAGAATTCCCTGTAAATTGTCCATAGAAAATACACAAAACATTGAAAGACAGTAGTATTAAGTTCGATTTACAATATGCCATTATAAAAATAGAAACAAATTAAAGATATTTGCAAACGATTTTTATTGTCTAGAGTAAAATGAATAAATATATTACAGCTATAAACAGAAACAATGAATATAGTCTATCTTTTATAGTTGAATAAAATCCTTTATTTTATTTTCAATTTAAGAGACTGCTGAATGCACAACCTATTACAAAAATATTTACAGAATTTACATGTATTTGTCATACACAACGGTGGAATCCCACTTGCGTAAGTTGTTATCTCATGTTGCATTAAAAAAATAAAAATACAAAGACATCCATTCAGTTCAATAAATCTGAATAACGTCTGGAAATATTGAATAAGTATAACAATATATATATATATATATATATATATATAGATATATTATATATATATATATATATATATATATATATATATATATATATATATATATATGCGCACTCCTTTTCCCTAGCACCATGAATATTACGCCCAGATTAAATGCAGTAGTGATTTAGATCATGTGTAATAGACGTTGTAGGGAGTTGGCTAGCGAAATCTCTGTTAACGTTACACTACCATATAGCTATATAGAATTATTAAGAGGAATATTATAGTACGCAGAATGTTTCCGTGTTTACTACCGCTGCTGATAGGGAGTATTTTACACATTTTTTAGCAAACATATATTTACGTATGCAAACAGTTGCAGTTAATAAAAGAAAACCCCATATTAGTTTTAATTTTCCTATTTTACATCCAATTTGGTTGTACTTATTACACAAATAACTTCCAATATTTCAGATGACATACTGCTAAAAAGTTGAACCTAACACTGTGCCTCAATTTCTTATCCTTATTAAACAAATATCACACCTTACTAATCGGTTTTATCAGCTAATATGTATTATGCAAGTCAATCTTTGAAAAATGAATCAATATTTATAAAATCCGTTATTTGCGGAGAAATCAAACTGGTTGCATGACAAAGAACAAGCAATCATAAGGCCTTAATATACATAATTTAAATAAATGACAAATTTAAAATCTTATTTAAGAAAAAACCCATTGGTTCAAAAATGAAGTTTCATATTATGGCATAAATAAGGTCAATTACTAGACAATGGTAATGAACACTGCTAAGTTCTGTACACACGCAAGGAAAAATATATAGAACAACTGCAGTTTACTAGGACCACCGTACAATCCAAAGTAATGTTTGCTCGTTTTGCTAGTTTACTATAGAACAATATACTTGTAAAAGTATATGTTTTATTTATTGGTAAAAGATGAATCTATTAACAGATATATCACACTTAATGAATGCTACTCAAATAAAGATTTATGTGGTGTACTCTAGGTGCAACGAGTTGTAAACTGTTCTTCTCTTTTGAGATTTTTACATACACAAAAATTCATTGTTTAAATTTACATTTTAAACTCCTTATATGTGGTATTTTTTACCACTTTTTACATATCTTATTTTATTTGAGTAACCTTATCGACAGGCATTTTGTTAAAATGTGCCATCACATATTTTTTAAAAAATCAAAAGAAAACGAGTCAGTTTGCAAATGTTATTTCTGGGATTTTCTGCTCAATTTTTGAAACATTTTGTATGTTTTTTTTTTCTTATCCTCAGAACGTTTAATACGTATTTTTCATTATTTGCATTCAGAATTTATTGTTTTAAGAAAAAAATAATCATAAAATAGCGACGAGAAATATTTTCATCAATACTTTATGATAGGACAATTTCTAAAGTGAACAGCGATATATATTATTTTCCTTGCACGTTATGGCCCCGATAATAGCGTCCTATATCAAAGTGGCACTGTACCTTGTTTTGGGGGAAAATAAAACTATATATATATATATATGTATATATATATATATATATATAAATATATATATATATATTAGATTACTGTTTTAAAAAATAATAAATAAATATATAAATAAGCGTCCACATAAAATTGGGCGACTTTCTAAGAAAAACACCGGTTTTTCGAGTCGTAGTCATAAAAAACATTACTATCGTTTTAAAAAAACACACTTAAATAGAAGAACGATAAAAACGAAGCAGTAAATCGTCTATGGCAACATAGCGGAGTGGATAAGAGCGCTGGACTGAAATACATAAGTTCCATGGTTCGAATCCTGCCAAAAGTCAAGCTACGCTGAAGAGGAGTAGGGATCCGAAACACTCGTGTCCGTAGATTACTGTTTTAAAAAATAATAAATAAATATATAAATAATACGTCCAAATAAAATTGGGCGACTTTCTAAGAAAAACACCGGTTCTCCGAGGCGGAGTCATAAAACATTACTATCGTTTAAAAAGTCAAAACAAAAACCACTTATATATATATATATATATATATATATATATATATATATATATATATATATAACTGCAGCACCTATTTAATATTGCGCAAAGTAAAGTAGTTGTTGGCATCCATCAGTCTGAAAAGTTTGAGGCGGTAGAGATTGTGGTTTAACAATGTCTTCAGTGGCTAAGTAAGCCTATTGTCGATTTACATTGTCGTTTGCAAACATTGCAGATGACGGTTAGTGCGTCGTGTTGGTAAGCTGTTGAATTTTTTTGACTAGCCTTTCTTAGTTGTGTTTTGCTCTCCTTTCTGTGATGAGCAGCTAAGCTATTGGTTTCTTTTTGTATACAAATATTGTGGACTTTAGCTATTAGCTGAGGATTGATATGGCCGTTATCACATGCCTCCTATGTCGCAGTTGCGCATATCTTAACAGTGGCGGTTAACACAACACACTTCCTTTTTGTCAATTGTCAGGTAACTTTGATACTGTATTTGAACTTTTCCCATTTTCCATGCGATGAACATAGCTTATCTAGCATCGGTGTTTTTGACGAATAGAGGGTTAATAACAGTTTTCCGAGCATAGCATTGTTTGTAGCTTATTTTCTAAGAAATTCCAAGAATTCTATGCAGACAATGTGTTTAGTTCTATTCTTCGTGTGTGTAGGTTTTCGTGCATCACTGCCGTACAGAAAGGAGATCATGACAAAGATTATGTTAACGTTCAATTTGTGAAGAATATGACGTATTTATTTTCACACTCACGAATTGTCAATTTTGCAAAAGTGAGTAATGCTTTTCACATGGGGTTGTTGAGTTCTACCTATAGGGGAAGATTGTCAGTGTGTAGACCCGAGATATTGGAAGTGATTGGCTACATCAAAGCTCTGCCAATTTTAATTGGTTATGGAATGTGACTGTGTTGCTGTTCACATGAACTGAGTTTCCATCAAGCTGATTGTAAGGCTTAATTAGAAAACATGTCCTTGAATCATTGAACTCTACCATTAATGTGAGATGCTAACGCCGCATAATACAGTAAATTGTAGGCACCCTCTGGTATCTTCTCAGACTTTGCTCCTGGACCTAATGCGGTTGATACTAAAGAGGCGGCCATCAGAACTGAAGCGAAGGTAAACTTCGTCTTCTGACAAATCAAATCCGTGTCTAAGGAGAGTAGCAAAGAAAATGCCAAATAGCGTAGGTGCAAACACACATACCTGTTTTACGCTGTGTGTTACACCAAATTTAACATAGGTGTTCTTGCCGAATTTCACAGTACTCATCATGAATCATGAAATGATTACGGCGATCAAGAGTTTGGGACGGCAGCTAAAGGGGGGCAGAATTTTTAATATACCATCTTTGCAACTAAGGTCGAGTGGTTTAATAAGTTCAATAAATGTAAAGCACATTGGTATTTATTGTACTTTACACAGCTTACTGGAGATGGTCTAACAAAAAGATCATGTAAATAGTTGAACGTTGTTGACAAAAGCCACGTTGAAATCCAGGACATATTCTTTTAGCAAGAACTGCAAGAATAATACGGGAAAATATACTGCGAAAGATGCTGAATAGAGAAATACGCTTACAATTTTACCGTCACTATTCTTGTATAGAGTTACAATGTTTTCACTTTTCAAGTCCTGGGGAACAAAACTTTTTATCAGACCATCGTAATAAAGTTGATATAATGATGCTCTTGATTAGCTCACCTCCGATGGAATTAGTACCTTGCGCCTTCCTTTGTTGAGGTGTGTTAATGGTCGTGAAAACATGCTTGATGATGGCGGGTAAACACGGTTCAGTTAATTGTGTGTTGCGTTAGAACTGTATCGATGCCATTTAAAATAATCTTTAAGTACAGATAAAGAGTGGGGGACATTATTGATCGTGTTTTCAGAAAGACTATTGTTTCTCGTAAATGTTTGGCGAGGGGGCCTCATAGATTAGAGCTCAGACGAGCACTTCCCATGAAAATAACGATATAGCAGATACAAGGAGGTAACGGTTCTTCTGTGATAAAGAGGTTGCAGGGGGAAAAACATCCCCCACTAGGCTTCGAATATTATTTTGAATTTTTGTCATGTCAGGATAAGCTCTTCCCAGCAGCTCCTTTCCAGATGTGGCAACAATAATCGATCCTTGGACGTACTTAATTCTTATATAGGAAGAGAATTGTATCAGCAGTGATATATCTGCTGGCTCAATAGAACCTTGACAACGGATTTGATGTATGCGTTCCATTTCAGATCAGATGTAAAGCTCAAGCTCATGAGTTTTACAAAACTTGGAGCTTACCCAGGACCAGAGCCATTCATTTCAATTGATGCCACATGTGGATCAGAGCGTTTATGGCGTAAAGTTAGCAGCTTGGGTTTAGATGCATTAAAAATAACCAGCTATCTCTTTCTCTCTTCTATTACATGCTTAAGATCGGAGAGAGAATCAGAGAGAAGTGGTTGTTTACGACCTTTGGCGTGCTGCCATAAATGGTAGTGTAATCAGCATAAATGTCTACGAAAGATCTAAGGGTGTGATTTGGAAGACCATTGATGTAGATCAGGAAAGGAGTTGGACCTAGGATGGACCCCTGAGAGATTGCAACATTAATACTATAAACTCTGCCTATCAACCACTAGTCTCATGAATCTATCAGGGAGAAATGATTTAATAATTAAGCAGACATTTCCAGCTATACCATAGCTGTATATTTGGTGAACCAGACATTTATGTCATATCCTATCCAAGGCCTTTGATGTGTCAAGAGCAATTGCCCTAGAAATGGAAGCCCCTTTCGAGAGATTCGCTAATCCTATGAGATGTAACCGTAAGCACATCTACTGTAGATCTAGCACAAAGGACACCATATTGCATGCCACTAAGAAAATTATATGTGTACTAATTCTCTTTTTAACATAGATTCCAGTAACATACACATGACTCACAGGAGACTAATTGGTCTGTAATAAGATGAAAATGACCGATCACCTGAATTTTTATATACAGGATATACTGATCAGATATTCAAGGGTGTTGCGAAGCAATTCTTCTTAAGACAATGCTCAATCATTTGTAAGCATAGGAGAGGAGCTAGTTCTTGTTGAAGCCTTTTCTCCAGTGAAACTGAAATGCCGCCAGGGGCAGTTGCTTTACTGAATTAAAGTTTTTAATTAGCCTCGCACATATATTTGTATGTCGCATAGTGTGTTTTCAGTTACCTGAAGTTACAGGTTCATTGATGATAGTTGTGATTGAGCATACGCTTCTGTTCAGGATCCTGTCTGGTAGTTGTCAGAACTGGTGAATCCAAGCCGCTTCTCAGCAATTTGGATTTGACCGATGTAGCATACGACTCTCTCGCGTTCTTCATTTCTTTTCTTCAGTGGTTGCTGGAAGTCCTAATAGCGGCCTTATGCTGTTACGTTTGGTGTAATGAAAAAAGTGATTTCTGTGTGTAATGGCAGCAGCATAAACCAGAAAGAAATCACAAAGCTTCTAGGGTTTTCGAGGGAATGAAACTCTCTATACCTAGAATTAGAATTAACAATTCTATCATGTCTTATCCTATAGGGGAGACATCCTTTGTATACGTGGAACGCAAGGTTCGAGCTGATATAAATGTACGGAATATATCCCAGCCAGGAAGATATAGAGATCGACATACTGTACGCTGGAATGGTACCTCTGAGGACTTATTACATTTCGTTTTTTTTATTTTAACTGATTCAACATAGTGATCAGAAGAGCTCAGTGGATTGAGAACAGAAGATGAACATAATTCAGAGAAAATTGTAAGGAAATTATCTAAGAGATGTGCATACTGCCCGTCTGTATCGGCCACACGGGTGAGTTCTCGAACAATCTGTGAGGTCATAAGCAATGCAGAAATCGTGACAGAACTTTCCCTCATCATCTGTTCGTTTGCGGAATTAATACAGTGTTTAGATGACCGAAGTCTATCACTGGTAATGAGAGAAGCCCTGGACGATGGCTGCAATGCATTGAACATATTGAGAGAACATTATTTATCGAAAGGAAAACCCAAAATTATTTCTTTATACACTGAACTGACCTCTCTTAAACGAATAGAAGCCGACACTATTACTGATTATATTATAAGAGCCAGAACGGCTGCAAATTCTTTAAAAATGTCTGGTGAAGTTATAAGTGACAGTCTGTTAATTCCCATGTTCCTTAAAGGATTGCCGAGTGATTTCACGCCATTTACCACCGTGATAACCCAGAAGGAAAACCCCATGACTTTTAGCCAATCCAAGGTAGCACTCAGAAGTTACGAAAAAACTGAAAAAAATATCACAAAAAAAAACGAATCCACAAATATCATGAAATTTAAAAATACACACATAAAAACACAAGAATTAAATTATACCCATGCCAGGAATAAAAACCGCAACTTTGCCAAAAACAATTTTTCTCCTAAGAAAAGTACAAAAATTATTTGCTATAATTATGGAATCCCTAATCACAAGAGTTTCCAATGTAGATACAGGACGCAAAATGGCGACTCCATTAAAAATGTGGAGAGCTCTGTTAGCGAACATACCTTTTTATTTTCGTGTACGTTTAATGCTTCAACAAGAAATAATAATTTTTTTGTCGATTGTGGGTTACACATCTGGAGTTGTCTTCATAGAATGTACTCGACTGGGCACAAATCTGTGGTTCCCTTGGCCGTACTTTCACAAAAAAAGACACTCGTCTAACTGAAACCACTATCAATAATTTCTCCCACTCTTTATCTGTGGCTACACCTAAACGTAGATTTCATGAACAAAGCTTCTTTCTTCGAACTGCACGACTGGCGATCTCTGTTCCATTTTCCTGCTTTCCAACTGACTGAAATATAGTTGTCTTCAATTCCCACGCGGACAAAATCTTGATGAGCTATCTCCTTATGTAATCTAATTTACTAAATTCCCACTACTACCGATTACTAGATGTTCCGCTATCATTAATTCCTGAAATTCATGATCTGATAATTCTTCATTCAATGCTGGCTCTGGCACTTCACTTTGAGAAAGGTCTTTCAAATGTGACCAATGTAAAGAGTCCAAATTTATTGTTAGTTTTTAAACGGGTTTTCGCTGGTTCTCCACTCCTGAAAAAGAAAAGAGAAAACAAATTATTTTATTGACTTGAACAAATGAACACAACTTTTAATTATTTTATTAAAATGCTAATTTAAAATAAACGTATAAATCGTCGTAAACAAATTGATCAGTATTATATGAATAAATGTTTACTTACTTATATTGTTAAAATTATTTTATAGCCTTTTCTCTCATTCTGTCTGATTTTAATTGAGAAACTAAATGTTTTCAGGAAAAAGCATTAAGTCGAGGATTTCTTAAAGCAATTTCCTGAATTTCTGGAGGCTCTCATTAACACTTGCAATTGGCAGGTCACACGAACAAGATAAAATGTCAAGTTATTTATAAGGATTTTTAACAAGAACATTTTGGCAAATGTGGATAAATATGTTCTAATTATTTGCTTAACTTTTTTAAAGTAAGGATCCTGCAATTTGTGTACAATATACAGTTCAGTTAATAGGGGCAAACGGGGATTTACTACCTTCTAAATATCTATGATGTCATTTGCCATTAATCTTGAAAGAACAAATGTATTTAAAGTTGGATGAGAATTATTCATAAAATAACTGTATTTGATAACTTGGTGAAAAGTATGGGGATTCTGTTTTATTTAATAGAGAAGGTGGGCCCGCAGATTTTGTAGAATCAGTAATGTGTGTAGAAAAAGTTCGTTTAGAAAAATATCTGAAAAATTATATTTTATGATATTGTTAGAAATTAAACAAAGGAAATTATGAATTAATAAGGAAATTAGGGAAAAAGATAAATATCAAATAAAAAAAAGAAATAATACCGAACAGTATAAAACGCGTCAAATAATTCTCAGAGAAATAGTCTTGCAAAAAAATTTTTTTTTGATACACAATTATTAAATAGCACAAAGATTTGAAATATAACTTTTCTTTTTCTTAATAATTAAAGTTTGTTAAGGCATAACAGGCAAAATGTAATTATATTTTATTTAGATAAAGCCGATCAAGGCAGTAAACACACGCGAGTCTCTGAGTAAACATGACAATGAAACAGATTACATGACGGTGTACAAGAAAAAAATACCTCGCTAAAACAAAGCCCTAGGTTATTGTCTCTTAATTTATTTTAAATTAAATATTTTTCAGGATTTTTTTTTATCGAATCCTATTTAGTTTTCTGAAAAAAGACATAGATATTACTGAATAAATTGCTTCGCTAAAGCTTTTTGGCATATTTTTCATGGAATAGCAATAGTCGATTTAATAATCTTTCATATTGTCGACCAGAAAAAATAGGACAGTTTCTATTTCTTTTGGGGTATCTTTCGAATTTAACATCAACATCATCATCATCATCATCATCATCATCATGGATATGCTTGCCCCCGTCATCTTAATTTGTTTTAATAATCTGAGGAAACATAATTTCATCCTCTCCATACGACGGGGTTTCTTCTTTAAAATTGAACGTGTCTGTGAATTTTATACATTGGATTTTTTAAATTTTAGTTTTCTCTGGAAAAATACTAAATTGGCTCGACTGCTTTTATCGTACAAAGCAAATACACCTCTATCGGTTTTAATATTTAATTTACTATTTTTATCAATATAAGCGAAACAAGTTGAACCAAATATATGCATTCGGTTTTAATTCGGTTTTCTACCGCAGAAAGCTTCATATGGCAGCCGGTTAAAACTATCAATATCTAACAGTCTAAAAGAGTTATCTGCTTTTATTCTTTCTGTTGGGATTATCTCCCTTTGCACTTTTTGTTTTATTTCAATGTAAATAAAGAGAACGCTTAGTATTTTGTTTTTACTCTACGCTTACAATCCAGGTTTATGATTATTTTTACTATGGAGTATAAAGATTGAAGCAAGCGTGGTATGTACACTTGTCTAAACGTTTGATTCTTCCTCTTCATACCTTCTTGTGTGGTATCTTCTTTTGATAGTTTGCCATTTATTCCTGTGTACAAAGTCGGCGTTAAAGTTATTTTGTGTTTTTTATTTTAATTCCAACAACTATAGTCGTCAACATTTTATATCAGGAATATTGCAGTGTCAAAGAATTTTATACCACCTCTGTAAATCATTGCAGGCGGTTTTCAATGAGACTACGCTGTTTAAATAATATAGTCTTCTATTTTCTTTAATGTCGAATAGAGTTCCCTTCATGTACACCAGTTTTCATTTATTGTGGCTAAAGTTTGCACCTTGTTTAATGACAGCTTATAGCGAACATATATTTTGTTTACATTTCTGGATTAGAGGGGTGTTTTCTAGAATATAGTAACATAGTTCACATATTCCTGAGCGAGATTTTAGCATCACCTCTTTTCAAAACGATATCATTTACTTGACTGCAGTCAGTAATTTCTACAAAATGATTTTTTGGCTGAAAGTTGGGATCAAAATTGTTAAAATCAGATTACTTTGTGATCACATGTGCTGTTG
Source organism: Euprymna scolopes (assembly GCF_053919585.1). Lineage (NCBI taxonomy): Eukaryota > Metazoa > Mollusca > Cephalopoda > Sepiida > Sepiolidae > Euprymna > Euprymna scolopes. The sequence continues at coordinate 50,229,441 of NC_136482.1, read as the reverse complement.
CACTGCTATCGATTAGAAAATTATTATTGTTTGTTGAAGCATTAAACGTACATGGAAATACGAATGTATGGTCGCTAATAGAGATCTCCACATTTTTAATAGAATCGCCATTTTGAGTACTATATCTACATTGCAAACTCTTGTGCTTAGATCGTCCACAATTATAGCACATAATTTTTGTAGGAGTAAAAATTGTTCTCGGAGAAGTTGAGGTTTTTATTCCCGGCATGGGTATAATTTAATTTTGGTATTTTTATGTGTGCATTTTAAAATTTCATGATATTTATAGATTCGTTTTTTTCTGTGATGATTTTCCCAGTTTGCTTGTAACTTCTCTGTGTTACCCTGAATTGACTGAAAGTCATGGATTTTTATTTCTGGGTTATATCGGAAGTAAATGGCTTGAAATAACTCGGTAATCCCTTGAGGACCATGGGAATTAACAGACTATCACTATTAATTTCACCAGACATTTTTAAAGAATTTGCAGCTCTTATAATATAATCCGTAATCGTTTCGGCTTCCTTTCGTTTTAGAGAGGTCAGTTCATTATATAAAGAAATAATTTTGAGTAATAATGCTCTCGAGTAATAATGCTCTCTCAATATGTTTAATGCTTTGCAACCATCGTCTAGAACTTTTCTCATTACCAGTGATAGATTTTGGTCATCAAAATACTGTTTAAATTCCGCAAAGACAGTTGCCTTCTTGTCAATAAAGTCGGGGTCGTTTCTGTTTTAAGATTGCGTTTGAAGTAATTTATGTAGCTTTTTATTCGTAGATATCCTAAAAACTTGCCAAAATTCGGATTTTGATTAGGATCCATCGAAATAATAACGCACGTTGGGTCCATACCTTCTAGAAGTGTAAGCCATGTTTAGTTTCAGAACAGTTTCCAATAGTTCGTTGTTCTACACACGTCCAGGAGGTGACTGGTTCGCAGTAAACAGTTCTCGAGTTGGAATCCACAGAGCAAAAGATTCTCCCCGTGTTGATACGAAGAAAACATATGCGAAATTGCTACAGGACGTTTTAAAATTTATGGTTTCTAATTAGTTGATAGCAGAACATGAATTAATTCGATTCGTCAGTTCCTAGTAGCATTGTTTATAAATATAAATTTCCGCCTGTGCTGGGTCATACACCATTATACTCTGTATGATGGGATGTGTCTCATAGCGGCTTCGACTGCAGGGAGACAGGGTGGAGTACTTATGAAGAATTCGTTCTTGACACGAAGCTCGAGAGGTGAGGGACTGGGAACAGGCCCAGCACCTGTCGGATTGAGGTACACCGAGAGGGTACTACCTAGGAGGTCCACCCTTCCAGACCTTGCCACTGGCTTTCCGGTGGGGCAAGTTTATTGTTGTCGCCTGAGGCGCACCTACCGGGGAATGCTAACAGGGGTGCCCGAGCAAATTTTGTTTAGGTAAGAGTGCCCGTCCTTTAGGGGAGCTTTCCTATTATGCCCTTTCCAGCGTTGTGACAAATTTTGCTGCGGTGCACAGCGAATAAATATCTAACCATTATACTCTGTGCGATGGGATGTGTCTCGTAGCGGCTTCGGCTGCAGGAAGTCAGGGTTTTAGTACACGTCAAGGATCCGTTTTTGACACCCAGGCCGAAAGGTATGGGGCCGGGACTAGACCTCTCCTGGCGGACTGAGGTACACCGCCTGGGTAATACCCAGGAGGTCCACCCTCCCAAGGCTCTTCACCGGTCGGGCAAGTTAATTGCTTGTCGCCTGAAGCGCCACGACCGGGGATGCTGCCGGGTAACTCAGGCAATTTTTGCAATTGCAGGAGTGCCGCTTCTTTAGGGGACCCGCTTAGATCCCCACTTTCCGGCCTTGTGCTACATATTGCTGAGGTGGGCAGCAATTAAATAACTACCCCATTATACTTCTGTATGATGGTATTTGTCTCCTAGCGGCTTCGGTTGCAGGGAGAAAGGATAGTGTTACACGTCAAGGATCCGGTCTTGATACTCAGCCCGACAAGTGAGGGTTCGGGAACGGACCAGCACCTGTCGGACTGAGGTACACCACATGAGTAATACCCAGAAGGTCTACCCACCCATGCCTTGCTACCGGGCTTTCCGGCAAGTTTATTGCTTGTTGCCTGAGGCGCCCCTACTTGGTCTTAGAGGAGATGGTTTATTCTCCACTTTTCGGCCTTGTGCCCCATTTTGCTGCGGTCGCAGCAAATAAATATCTAACCCCCTTATACTTCAAATATATTGTTCCATATATAAATATATATATATATATATATATTCATGAAACGCAGAGGAAATATCTTATCATACTGCTGAGCTAGTTGATGAACAAATAACGGTTTCGAGAATAAAGTTTACCAGTGGCTTGCGAATAGCATCCGTATACTTTTGGATGAAAATGTAAAAAATGGAATGCTTCTCATATTATCGACGATAAAATCCAGGAGGAACAATGTCAGACTAGTCCTCGATGATTAAGAACAAAATATTTACATTGTGGGTCGTTCTGGTAAAGATGCTATTGATGTCCACATAGGATTCATGAGATCGTGGATTCAGATGACAATGGCGACAAAGATTTAAAGTTGAAATGCGCATATTTAAGTACATGATTAAAGATATCTCTAAACTTTGTATTTGGTCGGCTATGAAGCCAAGGTCTATTGCCATCAGCAGGGGTGTCGCACCAGCTGCGCAAAATTGAAATAGGGAAAGAAAATCTTTTTTTCTGATGATTGTTTTTATTTTTTTATTTTAAAATATCCAGCCTTGCCATGACCATCGGACTACTACCAACACTCGTACGAAGAATTCCACCATGCAGGTAAGAAAAAGAAAAAGTAAAAATAAAAAACACTTCATTGGTAAGGATATGTTCCATCAAAATATATCTGATACAAGTAAATACATTTGTTTATATTTAAAAATGCGTTGTTTTTTTTTGCTTTACAAAACGTATCGATTTATATACGTAATTATTTTCAATATATATATACCTATAATATAATGCTGAACGTCTGTGTGTGTGTCTGGTCACGAATAGTCTCCTATATGGTTGACTATTATAGAAAACTGATCACATATAAATATAGAAGATGTATCGAGTCACAGGAATAGGTATATTTGATCTGGCATAATGATGAATCACTGAATTTTTATTTTTACTTCCATCATATTTTGCTTTCGTTTTGATACCCCTAAATTCAAAGATCTTTTTTCACAACCCTTCCTTTTCATAACCTATCATACTTTCATAATCAGAGTCCATTTTCTGTAGGCTGTTTTTGAACCCAGTGAACGACGGGCACTTTTGCTAATATATATATATGTGTATATATATATATATATATATATATATATATATATATGTATTACATGTGAGCTACCATGTCTGCCTGCCCAAGGTTATTTCGTTTTTTTCACCCAGCATAATTTTGTAAACATCTTCAGCTAAAACCTATTGCTACACTTTATTCTATAAAAAATAAATAACTGCCAATTTAAACTATTTTAAGAATACAATTGAATAGATAGATAAATAGATAGATAGGCAGATAGATAGATAATAACTAATACACTTTCAACAATGTTTTTATCTTACAGTCCTCCTTTTCTTATTTTTCAAAATGTATACACCTGTATACATTTTCCATCTCCATATCCTCACTTAATTTTTCACACCTGTGATGCAAATAAAACGTCAGGTAACATATTTAGTATGCATTTTTTTCAATTTATTTTCACCTTTAACAACAAATATACGGTGTACACGTGTTTCCTTTGCTCCTATTTTATTTGACTCATTCGGCCGGACCCTTTTTCCACGGCCCATAGCATCACTCAGAAATTTGCGTAAACTAACCTTGTTCGTTAACAACTCCTACCTCAGCCATCTCCTGCAATTTAAAAATCTAGGCACCTCCCGCCTTATCCTGAAAACAAAAAAATTGACATCTCATCTCATAGATTTCTGACTTTTTTTCCAGGCACTAATCTTTAAACTTTTCCATGCTTTTAATAATCATATATAAACTAGTTCTGGGGACCCCCCCCAAAAAAAAAAATAAAACACTATCTACAAAACAATAAAAACGCTATCTAATGTTGTCAGCATTCAATTCTGGAAGGTACTTGCTAATCTTCCTAATTCTATTAACGGATTCACTCGAATTTCCAAGCTCTGAATCCCTCAGGCTTGCAAATCACACAGTGGGAAACCGTAAATCCTCTCTTAATTTACCTGTAACTGAGGTTACCTGAAGCACAAGTGCGCCCAACAATACAAGGCGCACCACTTAATCCGTAGCCATTTCGATGATGAGGGTTGGAAATACCATATACATAGTCTGACATATACAATTTTGGTATGTTTTGATACATAGATAGATATACAGATAGATAGATAATAACTAATTAACTTTTAATAATGATATAATCTAACACCC